>NC_058416.1:20538231-20552502 GCF_002201575.2 Neomonachus schauinslandi | reverse complement strand
AGCATGTAGTTTTCTTAAGACAGTTTATTTATTTATTTTTTTAAAAAATTTATTTATTTGAAAGAGAGAGAATGAGAGAGAGAGAGAGAGCACATGAGAGGGGGGAGGGTCAGAGGGAGAAGCAGACTCCCCGCCGAGCAGGGAGCCCGATGCGGGACTTGATTCAGGGACTCCAGGATCATGACCTGAGCCGAAGGCAGTTGCTTAACCAACTGAGCCACCCAGGCGCCCTCCAGTTACAACTCTTAAAGACTGTGCTAGAGTATGTTAAGAAATGATCTTTCTGGGGCGCCTGGGTGGCTCAGTTGGTTAAGCGGCTGCCTTAGGCTCGAGTCATGATCCCAGAGTCCTGGGATGGAGCCCGCGTCGGGCTCCCTGCTCAGTGGGAAGCCTGCTTATCCCTCTCCCTCTGCTGCTCCCCGCTTGTGCTCTCTATCTCTGTCAAATAAAATCTTTAAAAAAAGAAAAATAATCGTTCTTATTTTCCCTTTCCTTCCCACTTCAAGGTATAACTTTTTTTTTCTTTTTCTTCTTCTTCTTCTTCTTCTTCTTTTTTTTTTTTGAGGAGGGAGAAGCATCTTTCTCCATTCTGTAAACTGGATATATTCTTTAGACGTAAGACATTATGATTCACACTCTGCTGTCTTCTCTTCAGCATATGTTAGCCCCAGGGTTCCTAGTAGAACACTAATGGACATGCATCGTACCTGGTCTCTTCCTTGTCACCCTACCTAGAATTGCATAATGGAGGAGTGTTTGAGCCTTGGCACATGCTTTTGCCATTGTAAAGGTGTGGCCCTTGAAAGAAAAATTGGCTTTGGGTCTTCAGCAAGATATAGGCTTGACATCATGAAGTGGGAGTGGAGGTCCAAGGGAAATACCCTTGTAACTTATCATCCTTGAAGTCTCTTCCTTCTGCATATGGTTAAAGCATGTTCAGCTAGTTGACTAGACCAATGACCATAGCTTCCCCAACATCTGCTCAAGTCAGGGAGAAAAGAGGAGACGTGAAGTGGGGAAGGAGAAAGAAGGTGGAAAGGGGCAACAAAAAGTGAAATACAAAGTTTGGTAACATCACTATTTTGAACAGATCCTGCTTAGGTTAATCTTTTCATGGATTAGTAGAAATTTCTGATTGCTACCTGGTGCCTGGGTCTACAAAGTAACTTTGCAGGGGATGATATAACATCCACATCCTAGCCTGCATGTGACTTATCATTTTCTCCCTTGTTTCCATCTGTATACAGTGGGATGTCAATGTGAAGGGCCTCCACTTAGCGATGGCAACAGAAGGGAGCCCCTAAACATGAAAGGCTGAGTCAGGTATAGAGATAAGGGACAAAGAGGAGAGTGGAGGATCTGCCAGGATGACTGGAATGCTAGGGATTTCTCTAATACCCAGTGGGAATAGTGGGGGGAGGGGCTCCCCTTTGAGTCATCTAGGGTCCTGAAGTATAAAATCCTATTAGGAGCTGGAGTCCCTCTAGCCCAGTTTTAGGTTCTAGAAATGTTTAGATTTCATAGCATATGTTTTTCATAGCATTCCCTGTGACCCGTAGTGTCAGATTCAAATGAAAAAGTCCGAATTTAGCATTAACTGCATAGCGGGGGCTTCTCTGGCTGTTGGAAGGAAGGTCATTCTTGTCAAGAATGACCCAAACCAGGGCTTTGGTTCAATAATTCAAACAGTATCTCATCCAAGGACCATACATTCTGACCTCAGCTGAAAAGGGTACCCCCAATAAATGTTGATTAAGGTTCTTATCACATAGCTTTCTAGATGATGAGAAATAACTGTGTTCTAGAGCTGGGGTGGGCAAACTATGACGCACAGGTCAAATTTTAGCCTGCTGCTGGCCTTCGTACAGTCCACAAGCTAAGAATGTTTTTTACATTTATAAATGATTGAATAAAATTTAAAAGATGAATATTTTATGATAGAAGTAAAAGAACACAATCTACATCAACATTACTAGACTAAGTACTCATCACAATAGTTCTAATTCGCAGAAAAGCAACAAATTAGAAAAAAAAATTTTGTAATAACCACAGCAGAATTTCTTCACAAAAATCAAAAATGAAAATGGGGTTGAAGCCACGGTGTTTTAAGTGGCTTATTTGTTAGCCTAATAAGGGAAACTTATTTATTGATAGTGGGTTAGTTAAATTGTGATTGATTACTGCAACTGAAGGGATGTGTCCAGAGAAAATAAACTTAAGACTTTTAGTCTTTCGGGGAGAATAGTTGACCAAAGAGTTGATGACTTTAGGAGCAATATCAATAGTAAATTAAAAATCAGGGCAAATGAGGGGCACCTGGGTGACTCAGTTGGTTGTGTCCAACTCTTGATTTCTGCTCAGGTCATGATCTCAGGGTCATGAGATGGAGCCCCATGTTGGCTCTGGGGTGGGCATGAACCTGCTTAAGATTCTCCCTCTCTACAACTACAGATGTTGTTGGACTGTTTTTAGTAGTGACAGAGCTCGGAATGTATACATGAATTTACACAGATGTTTCTTTTTTTTTTTTAAGATTTTATTTATTTGAGAGAGAGAGAATGAGAGAGAGCACATGAGAGGGGGGAGGGTCAGAGGGAGAAGCCCAATGCGGGACTCGATCCAGGGACTCCAGGATCATGACCTGAGCCGAAGGCAGTCACTTAACGAACTGAGCCACCCAGGCACCCCTACACAGATGTTTCTTATATTGCTATACCATACCTGTTTTGTTGTGTTTTGTTTTTTAAAACTGTTCTGTATATGGTTTCATTGACCACTTAGATTTTCTCCTATTTAACAGTATTCTAGAAGGGTAAGACAGGGGGAGACTGATGAAGGCTGGGTGCATTGGTCACTAGTAGGTAATGGAATGTAAAAGATCATGTAAGAATGAGTCATTTATTTACTCATGTATGCCTACTAAATGCCCCAGGTATTATGCTAGGCTTTGATGATTATGTCTCTGCTCCATGTGGTCTATAATCTGGTAGTGGAAGCATTCATGTAACAAATAATTTAATCTGGTAGTGGAAGCATTCATGTAACAAATAATTTAACCATTAACTGAAATGAGAACTTCAAATGAAACATACAGAATGTTCTGAGAATGTGTTATAGGGGCACTTACCTAGTTCTGGGGGTGTTAGATTAGATAGAAGGAAGCAAGGAAGTGGCACTTGGCAGGTGAGTGGTAAAGAACAGTGAACCACATTCAGAAGACGCTTGCTGTATTTAGAGACATCAAGGGCCCACACAGACAGGAGATGAAATTGTAGCTATAGAAGGTTTGTTGTTTTTAAAGAAATAATTTATACATTTTCTTCCAAAGCCTTGTGAATTAAAAGGAAAAAAAAAAAAGAGGACCAAAGTTTATGGGCTGTGTTAAAAAGAAAACCAAAGGCCCAAAACAGTAGTATCACTTAGATTAAGGCCCCAAGTCAGTAAACCAAGACTTAATACCTAAACTAACTGTAGTTTCAATCCCCCAAGAATGTAACCTTGACCCAGTCATCATGGAATTTCCTGGTCAGTACAAGGAAAATTTACTGATAGACCCCTTGAGCTCCTCTTAAGAGGGCAACCTTGCCTAAACAATGCATTCCATGCTAATAAATTCCTTCTTTTTTTATGCCCTCTCTCTGCCTTTGAAAACCTTTCTTTTGTTTAGCTCAGTGGAGCTCTCCTGTATTTGCCAGATGGGGTGCTGCCCATTCATGAATCATTTAATAAAGCCAATTAGATCTTCAAATGTACTCCGTTGAATTTTGTTTTTTAGTACTCATTTACCTGAAGAGTAAGAAAGACACAATTTATATTCCTTTCCTATAGGCACATAGCTTGGCACCAAAAAAAGCTGAATTGCCCTTTTCTAGGAAATTTTGATCACCTTCTTGAAATTGCTCCCTCCCATACCACACACTTCTGCTTCTCCCCTGCTTATTTTTTTCCCATAGCACTTACCATTTTCTAATGTAGAATGTAAATTACCACTTTTTTTTTTTAATGTTTGTTCTGATTCTTCTACTAGAATGTAACCTGCACACGGGCAGGGAACTTTTGTCTTTTTCATTTACTGATATATCCCAAGCAACTAGAACGACACCTGGCACATATGGGGCATTTGGTTAATATTTGTTGAATGAATGCATTTGAGCTGTGTTGGAGAGCAAAGTTTTTTCTCTGCCCTTCAAGATTATTCTGGCTGGTCCAGGAATTAACATGAGACAGATTAATAGGAGAAAATCAAACCAAAGTTTTTAATAACACATATACCTCCAGCACACATGGAAGAGACCCAGAAAAACTGAATAACTCCCATAATGACTGACACCATCACCTTAAATACTATCCTCAGCTAAAGGCAAAAGAAGATGTTGGGGTTGGGGGGGGGTCGGTTATGGGAGGTTACTAGGAAAAACACAGTAAATAAGGGTAAGATTGTTAAGCAGATTTAATTCCATGCCTTCTCCTAGATAAGAGTTTCTAAAGATTGAGTCATTTCCCCTCCTTCCTGTCATAGCAAGGGAGAAATACCCTTACAAATGAGATTTCCCTTAGGAATGTAAATACCTTTTACAGAAGGGTAACGTCTACTTGGTTTTCAGACTTTCTCTTATTTCTGCTATTTCTTAAAAATAACCAGCTTAAAATAACCAATATGCCAAAGAAGCATATCTTGGGGTGGCAAAATTTGCTCCCCTTCAGCTATAATAAGTTTTCTGGAGTTGGACTCAGCTGATTTTGTTGTTCATATAATCACTCAGTGGCCTTCCTGGAGTTATCTTTCTCTGTTAATATTCTGTTAGACTGGCACTATAAATTACATACGAAGCAATTTATTTTGCAGAAAAATTGGAATGTTGAATATCTTGAATCATTATGTCAATGGAATCTTGAAAAAATGGGAGTGTTGGGAAGCTAGCAGTTTAATGCTGTTTCTCAAGATAATTACATCCTCAATTCAAGTAGGTAGAGCTAGACTGTCATAAGGCCATTTAATCTAGCCTTAATTTTATACACATGAGGAAACTGATTTAGCAAGGTTAGTTTAAGATCAGATTGTCATGTAGAGTTGAATGAATAGAATATTCTCATTTTCTTACCTTCATAAGTTCAGAGCTCATTTCCAGTGTTCTCTGACACTTATTGTAGAAGCTCATATTCACATAACACCTTGATTTTAGAGTTCCTCCTGAGAACATTCTGGAATGGATAATGGTGAGGTGTGGGAGCAGGGCAAGTATGTATTGAGCCTTTTCCCACTAAGATCTGAACTTTAAATGTATGGCATTGATTTTGAGGATATAAAATATTTAAAATAATTGTTTTAAGTTTTATCTGTGGGGCCAGTAAGGTGATTTCCTCATCTTACAGGGTGCCATAAAACATTACATTTTCCCTGTTTGATTTTCCTTGTGCATTTGTTGGATGGAATGAATCATTACATTTTAGAGTCTTTGAGGCAAGGGTCTATGTCATCTATGATTTTGGTAATCTCTGCAGTGTCTGGGATAGAATACATCCTCATATATCTCTGATATCCAGTGGTCATCTGAAAGTTGAACAACAGATAAGAAACATTTGCATAATGAAAGCATTGATCAATCTTGTTACTGGTAGAGATTTCAAAGGAAATAATCAGAAAGAATTGCCCAACACAGTCTTATCAATCTTTTCCACCTGAATGATTATAGAAGGCAAATAACTTAGAGATGGGGGAAGTTGGGGGAAATGTTCTTATTGGAACATAGCAGCACTGCCTTTTCTTCCCTCCTAGCATGGCATACAAGATCTAATTGGCCTAGTTTATTGAAGGAAAACAATATTCTTTTCTGATTGGATGTGTTCCAGGAAAATAAACTCAAGTCATTTAATGAAGAGTTGTATCTTAATGTATATTCAGTTAATCCCTTTACAGATATTGCTTTTTAGATAGAGAAGTGGGAAAGGGAGAGAGAGGATCCCAATCAGGCTGTAGCCCAACGCAGAACCTGACACAGGGCAAGATCTCACCACCCACAGACCATGACTTGAGCTGAAATCAAGTGTTGGACACCCAACTGACTGAGCCACCCAGGTGCCCCTCTTTGATAGATTTGCAGTCAGCAGCACTTAGCACTTGCCAAATTTATTGTAGTATGCTCCTAGCCCTTGTGATGGAGATAAACATTAAGCAAAAATAAACCTGGCAGCAAACCTTAGTGAAAATAAGGGCTTGAGAGTGTACAAATATGTTTGTCTTAGTTTGTGTTAAAAAATAGACTGCCCAGATGTATCCTGGTGCAATAGAAAAGAACTTTATTACTATTATTATTTTTAAGATTTTTATTTATTCATTTGACAGAGAGACACAGCTAGAGAGGGAACACAAGCAGGGGGAGTGGGAGAGGGAGAAGCAGGCCTCCCACGGAGCAGGGAGCCTGCTCCCCGATGCGGGGCTTGATCCCAGGCAGATGCTTAACGACTGAACCACCCAGGTGCCCCACATTCATGTGTCTTAAAATGATTTTGATAATACTCCTGCTTTCAGCTGTTTTGCTTCATTTCACCTTGAACTATTTACATGTATATAAAGGAATAAAGTTCCCCTACAGCAAATAGAAATGGGAAAATCTCTGGCTGAAAGTGAGAGAGCTGGACATTTGTTTTGGCTCTGCCAGTGACTTATTGTGTTACTTTGGGAAAAATGCTTAGCCTCTCTGGCCCCTATTTTCTTCTTTTTAAAAAAAGATTTATTTTTTTATTTTAGAGAGTGAGAGAGCATGAGCAGGAAGGGAAGAGGGAGAGGGAGAGAGAATCTCAAGCAGACTCCACGTGGAGCCTGATGCGGACTCTATCCCAGGACCCTGAGATCATGACCCTGAGATCATGACCTGGGCTGAAACCAAGAGTCTGACGCTTAACCAGCTGCGCCACCCAGGCCCCTGCCCTCTGTTTCCTTACCTGCAAAGATGAAAAGGCCCTCATCCAGCTGCAGCATTCTTTGATTTAGTGCTGAAGTGAGTTTTCATATAGCTGATTGATGATTTGCTTCTCTTGCCATTTAAATAAATGCTAAATGTAGCTCCCAGATAATGCTGGTGACAAAGGACAGTGTTTTCATACTTCTGAGAAAGAAAAATGGCAAAATACAAAGTGGTGTAAAACTTGCTTTGAAGATTCATACAGTACCATTTGCTGACAAGGAAAAGTGGCATACTTTCATTTAGTCTTAGAGACCATTCACTGTAAAACATATCCCATTTTCAGAGATGCTAAGGTATGGAATACATTCCAGTTAACAAATGCACAGGGAACATCAAACAGGACAAGCATTGTATTTTATGGCATCCTGGTAACAGGATGATGTCACCTTACTGGCCCCACAGACAATTATTTTAAATATTTTATGACCTCAAAATCAGTGCCATTCATTTCAATTCCAGGTCTTGCCGGGGAAGGGCTAAACTAACATGACACACTGCTGCGTCTTAGATTTGATGAGATGTGATAGGAAGACCCCAGGGTCAGCTCTCCTTCGCTACAGCCTGGTGACCACCTGCAGCCTTGTCGGAACCTGAGCTGCCTAACCCAGACAGGGTCTACATCTTTATCATATCTTCCAGAGCTGCTTCTAGACAAGCCAGAAATATGGACTTGAGTGGAACTGACTAACTGGGCCCACCTCATGAAGCCGTGTTGGGACTCATTATGACTTCGGAGACGTCCCATCTCAGACACAATCACGGTTTTCTCTCTCCTCCCAGGGCCTCATGCACACTTCTGTCATAACACAGCACGGTCTTCGGTAATGGTTTCCTCTCCATTTCTCCTGCTAGAGGCCATTCAACGGCCTTGTGCTGTGGCCCAGGTGTGGTAGACAGTCTGGAATACAGTAGGCATTCAGCCATGCTTACTGGAGGAAGACAGGAAGATAGGAAAGAAGGATGGATGATACTTTGTGGATTATAGGCGTGGTTTTTAGGTGATGCAGGCCACCACTTGTCACCAGGAAATAGGATGCAAGTGAATTTTGAATGAAGATTTAACTTTCAGGTAATAAGATTATTCAAGAAAGCACATGGGAAAATCAGTCCATTGCTTAGAGGCAGGGCTGGTTTGGGTGAAAATAGATTGTACTAGACTAAGCACCCACCCTGAAACTTGGGTTGATATTGGCCCCAGGCAGAGATTTTCTTTCATAGATAGCTCTGGGTCAGCCCAGAGGGGAGGCCTGGAGATAGACAAACGCAAAGCTCTCTATTCTCTTGTCAAGATAGGTGATCTTGGGGCACCTGGGTGGCTCAGTCCTTACGCGTCTGCCTTCGGCTCGGGTCACGATCCCGGGGTCCTGGGATCGAGTCCCGCATCGGGCTCCCCGCTCCGCAGGAAGCTTGCTTCTCCCTCTCTCACTCCCCCTGCTTGTGTTCCCTCTCTCGCTGTCTCTCTCTGTCAAATAAGTAAGTGGAACCTTTAAAAAAAAAAAAAAAAGATAGGTGATCTTTTCATGTCTAACACGGATAGACTGACAGTTCTGTAGGTATTACTGCTGTCATTCCTGGAGTCTGGCGACCTAGTCTTCCTCTTCCCTTCTGGGACTTCAGTCTTCACCTCCTCACCACTGCCTTTTCTGTTTTGCCTCCCTCTTACTCTGCAGGCCCCAGTGGCCTCCTGTTCCTCAGATGGCCTCCATGCTGACGGTTGCTTGTCTATGACGTTTCAGGTGTTTGAATTCCCTGGTGGTGCAATCCAGTGGGCCCGGTACAGGAACAATGTCAAAGACTACCTCAGTGTTGAAGAAGAGGCCTTTGGCAGCAGCTTGAACAGTCAGAGATCACAGATGACCCTAGGGACTCTGAGAGTAAAAAGCAATGGCCTCCGGGCCCCTCACTGGCACTTCAATGCTAATGAACATGGCTACCTTGTATAACAGGTTTGCCTGTGTTTGGCGCCTCAGTGTTTATGCTTTGTATCCTCAAGCTGTTATTTTAGTTGCTGCAAAACCTACTTAACTAAGTGGCAGGCAACACCCAGGCTTTGGTGGTGTATTCAGTTAGATTAGTTAGCAGTGCTTTGAAGCGTTAACCTGTTCGTTGTAATTATTCTTGGCATCACTTTGAATTTCTTTCTTCAGTATGAAGTCATTTTTCATTTGCTATTGTTAAAATAAGATCACTGTTCCATCCTTTGAGCCAAAGCTAAAACTCGTATCTCTGATCCAGTGATCAAAGAGATGGCAGCTTTCTTCTTTTTTTTTTTTTTTAAAGATTTTATTTATTTGATAGAGAGAGACACAGCGAGAGAGGGAACACAAGCAGGGGGAGTGGGAGAAGGAGAAGCAGGCTTCCTGCTGAGCAGGGAGCCCCATGCAGGGCTTGATCCCAGAACCCCAGGATCATGACCTGAGCCGAAGGCAGACGCTTAACGACTGAGTCACCCAGGCGCCCCGGCAGCTTTCTTCTAAGGAAAAAATCAGTTTGCTGATGTTCAGCCTGGAGTCCCTTAGATCAGGCCAATTGGATGCCCTTTTGTGGTTCAGACTTTTTAGAATTGTCTGGGAGTCAAGTGAAAGAGAGCTGGAGGTGAAATGAGCGTTCTCACTCGAATTTCAAATAATTCATTAGTTCTAAAAAGTATTCATTGTTGCATTCTGTATTCCAGATACTGGGGGAGGGGTAGTGACTAAACGCTCATGGCACTTTCAGTTTGGTCTTACCCTGGTGATCCTATTAATAGATCAGCCAGTGTTATGTGACATATTTCTTTTGGTGTTAATAAAACTCCTTTTTAATGCAATTCATTCAGTTTTAGAATTTACAGTGGGAAGAGAGATTAGAGTTTCATCTGAGACCAAATACTTCTTATTTCTTATGAGAGAACAGAGGCTCAGAAAGATTGACTTTTCTAAAGATAAACTGTAGTTGTTTGCTGGCCTGGGACAAAGTCCATGTTTTCTGACATTTTGTCTTTTTCCACATATACAGAATATGTAAAAGAGGACTGTCTTGGGGCACCTGGGTGGTGAGATGGAGCCCTGTGTCAGGCTCCGTGCTCAGTGTGGATTCTCTCTCCCTGTCCCTTGCCCCCTCCCCCCCCCGCTCTGTCTTTCTCTCTCTCTCTCTCAAATAAATAAATAAATCTTAAAAAAAGAACAAAAGAGGACAGTCTCCAGAAGGTTGGATTCCAGGGCTCTGGCTGAGTAGTAGGAAGAAGGAAAGGCAGGTAAGGGGAAGGGGACCCTTAATAGCAAACCCCAAGTAGGGAACTTAGTCTGGAGCATGTTCTAGGAGATAACAGGCCCGGAATCCAGCTCAGTCTGGGGAGCAGTTCTGGAAGTCCAGAGAGAGTTTATAATCTGATCTTCTACATGTGAGCTAGAAGGTGGTCAAAAGGTACTAACTTCCAGTTATAAAATAAATCAATCATGGGATGTAATATACAGCATGGTGACTATAGTTAATAATTCTGTATCATGAATTTGAAAGTTGCTAAGAGAGTAGATCTTGAAAGTTCCCATCATAAGAAAAAATTCTAGCGAGGGTGATGGATGTTAAAACTAGACTGGTGGTGATCGTTTCACAATATATACAAGTATCAAATCTTTATGTTGTATGCCTGAAACTGATAGAATGTTGTGAGTCAATTATATCTTACTTACAAAAATATAAAAAAATTCTATAAAGGAAATAAATGTGGCTAGAATATTGTTTAGGTCCCAGGAAAATTGTAGGATCACTCACACACATGGTAAGGAACCAGTCAATAGGATGTGACGGAAGTCTCTCTACTGCATACTCACCCATGGATGTTGCTTTTGTTTCTGAGTATCTTCATGAAAGCCTTGGAAGGAGTGGCCTCGAGAGGAGCGGGGCAGCTGGGGTGGCCAGTGTGCATGGCCCTGCAGTTCATGTCCCACTGTGCTGGCTCTGCTGTCCGTTTGGAGTAGTTGGTACCTTCATATGAATAGATACACACTTTTGCTGTTCTCTGCCTGTGTACTTGGAGAGAGCTCTTCAGGTTCACCTCCCCCTGTATCTTTAATACCTATCTGGAACTGACTTGTACACATCCGTGTAGACACAACAAAGACTTCTTGTGCATGCTTCCCTAATGACCGACTCTGGAAGAAATATTACCTTTGTATTTACTTTACAGAATAATACTACAGAAATGATTAGAGAATGAGAAAAAGAATTCTGTATAAGTGGAATCAAAGTACGGTGTAGTATGGATTAAAAGTGTAGACTTCCCCCCAGCCTCTGGCAACCACCATTCTAGTCTCTACTTCTAGATATTTTGATGAGAGAATTAAGTTTTAGGGTTCTTCATTGTATCTATCATTAACAATACTGTATTGAACACTTAAACATTGAAGAGGGTCGGTCTCATGTTAAATGTTCTTACACAATTAAAAAAAGTGTGGACTTTGGATTTGGAGCTTAGGTCCAAATCCCAGCTTTGCCATTGACTAGCAGAGTAACCTTGGGAAAATTGAATATTCTCTCCAGATTCAGTTTCTCATCTATAAAATGAGGGTAATAATAGTACTTGCTTCATAAGGTTGATACAAGGGATGATTGAGTTAAGTCAGGTAAAGTGCTTAGAAGAGTATCTGGACACACAGTAAAAGCACCGTGTTATTACTTTTAGTGTTGTTATCAAAACTGGATGCAGACTTTTTATCTAAAAATAATTTGCATCCATATACATACACATGGAAACATGGACATACACAAACATGTATGTCAGTGTGACCACCTGTGAACACACACTCATGTGCTTGTAGTCTTTTCAAACTCTATTTTTTTGTTTGTTTGTTTGTTTGTTTTTTAAGATTTGATTTATTTATTTGCCAGAGAGAGAAAGAGAGAGAGAGCGCAAGAGAGCTTGAGAATACAAGCAGGGGGAGGAGCACCAGGCAGAGGGAGAAGCAGGCTCCCCGCCGAGCAGGGAGCCCGACGTGGGGCTCGATCCCGGGACCCCCAGACCAGGACCTGGGCCGAAGGCAGTCGCTTAACCGACTGAGCCACCCAGGCATCCCAGGCTTTTCAAACTCTAAAGGATGAACTTAGAACTCTAAATTCTCAATGGGGGCGATATTGCCCCCTGGGGGGGGGGTAAAAACTGGTCCTTAGAAGGTAACAACGCCTTACTTTTTTTATGTACAAAGCACAGATATGCATGTGGTACATAAGCACTATGTATGCACGGTATACCCAGATTTACAGTACATCTGCAGTGTTAACATTTCATAGGATGGTGATTAGTAAAAAAAGACTAAAATGGTACCTTATAAGAGATGTAATGAGAAAAGTTTGAGAAACATTGCTCTAAAGTGATGTTGTATGTGTTTTCTGTTGATGTTTCAGGGCTCGGCATGGATTGGGGTGGTTGATGATGGTGGTGTAGTTACCACATACAATGTTACAGCTGGCCAAGTGATCTTCTTCCCTAAAAATACTCTCCACTGGATAAAGAATGTGGGGAATGAAGACTGCTTTTTCTTGCTCTTCTTTTCCACACATGATGAACTTCAGACCCTGGATGTTGATGATGTATTTTTTTCTGTACCTGAAAACATTGCTTCCAGGTCTCTTAAGGTCTGTATCGCTACTGAACACAAGTCCCTCCTTGAGGGTTTGCATTACATAGGCACAAAGAAAGCGTGAGTATTTGTGTTTCTAGAGTAGCAGTCGGTAGGGTAAGAGTTGGGTAATGAGCTCAAGAACATAACTTGTATTCCTACTAAAGATATACAACTTGTTGAAATTGACTTAGCTTTTACTTTCCTTTATGAAGGACTTCTACAGGAAACTGTAATGAATTGGTAGAAAAGTTTTGATAGAGGTAATAAAAATTACTATAATTTACATCTCTGAAAAGATGTAAGCTCGGGGTGCCTGGGTGGCTTAGTCAGTTAAGCGGCTGCCTTCAGCTCAGGTCATGGTCCCAGGGTCCTGGGATCGAGTCCCACATTGAGCTCCCTGCTCTGTGGGAAGCCTGCTTCTCGCTCTTCCACTCCCCCTGCTTGTGTTCCCTCTCTTGCTGTCTCTGTCTGTCAAATAAATAAAATCTTAAGAAAAAAAAAAAAGACATAAGCTCATTCAGGGAGAAGTTTGCTACAGATGACATAATTGTGTTCTCCTAGTCTAATGCAGAGAAGCCTATTGTTTTCCTGAAGGAAAGCTGCTTTTGGTCTCTATAAGTAGTTCTATTACCATGGAGGGACTGCTCCTAGAGCTGGGTGTAGAGGGAGAGGGCCAGATGCAGATGCTGACAATACAAATGGGTGATCAGAAGAATTGGTGGTGGCCCGTGAGTGGCAACTGGAAGGAGTTCTGTGGCAAATTTAGAAATCTCTCTAGGGAGGTTTTGAGATTTACCTCGCAGCAGATCCTGATCTAATGTTATAGGGAGAAGTGGAAAAAATGAGTCATTAGGAGAATTTTGGTAAATATGAGAACCACTGTATATTTTTGTAAGAGTTATAATGATTATAAAATATCAACACATTTAAAGCCAAAATGCATTGAAAACTTGGGAGGATTTTCATGAATATCACAAGCCTCAGGCTGGTTGAGGTCAGCTCCTTTGACTGGACCACTGAAAACCACAATGTTACCCTATCCTTAGCTATCTACCCTTCTATTACTAAAACTTGTAGAATGTTTCACAAATATCTTATATGATTTCTTATGTGTTTCAGCCTGAAGGTGGAATTAATTTCATTAGAACATTCCAGAAGCAAAAAGAGGATCAGGCGGTCAATCTTCCTCCCAACTTGGCAGAACTGGTTATAAATCCTAGTTATGTACAGTCTCCAGACAGTCTTGTGTGGAAATATTTTTATGACCTTAAAGGTATAGTATGTTATTTTGCAAAACCTTTATAGTTAAGTGTTTATATATGGGATTATATAGGTGTTGGATTGAGATGTAACATGTTTTTTTTTTATAGTGGGTCACAGTCAAGATGAGTTTGAAGAAACACATTTCTCTAAAGAATAGGAAATGAGAGAAAAGGAATGGAAGCAAAGGAGAATGTTGTAGAAGATCTCAAAGTATGAGGGGCGTGTGTTGGGGCCAGGGGTGCCTCAGGAGAAGAGGCTGATGAGAGAGGAGGGTCCAAGAATGCAGGTTTTAGAAGCCATGCTGATGAGTTTATACTTTATTTTGGTGGGAGCAATTAAGGGATTTTAAATAGGAGATTTTAAATTAAGTTTTAAAGTTTAAATTAGGTTTTGCATTTATTTATTTATTTATTTATTTATTTATTTATTTATTTATTTATTTA
>NC_058416.1:20515219-20538221 GCF_002201575.2 Neomonachus schauinslandi | reverse complement strand
TTATTTATTTATTTATTTATTTATTTATTTATTTATTTATTTATTTAAAGATTTTATTTGTCAGAGAGAGAGACAGCACAAGCAGGGGGAGGGGGAGAGGGAGAAGCAGGCTTCCCACCCAGCAGGGAACCCGATGTGGGACCCTGGGATCATGACCCGAGCCGAAGGCAGCTGCTTAACTGACTGAGCCACCCTGGTGTCCCTGTATTTATTTTTAAAAATTATTTTATTTATTTTATTGAAGTTAATTGACATAAAACATTAACTTTAGGTGTTCAACATAATGATCCAGTATTACTGTGAAAAGATCACTACAATAAGTCTAGTTGATGTCCATCACCATACATAGTTATAGAAATTTTTTTCTTGTAATGAGAACTTTTAAGAACTTAGCAACTTTCAAATATGCAGTACAATATTATTAACTATAGTTACCATACTACACATTACATCCCCATGACTTATTTATTTTATAACTGAAGTCTGTACCTTTTGACTCCTTTCACCACCTACTTTGCAGACACCTTACTCTCTGCCAATCTGTTCCCTGTATTTATGAGCTTGTTTTTTGTTTTTAGATTCCACATATAAATGAGATCATATGGTATTTATCTTTCTCTGTCTGACTTATTTCCCTTAGCATAATGCCCTCAAGGTTCATCCATGTTGTCCCAAAAGGCAAGATCTCATCCTTTGTTATGGCTAGATAATATTCCATTGTATGTATATACCACATTTTCTTTAACCATTTATCCATTGATGGACGCTTATGTTGTTTCCATATCTTGGCTATTGTAAATCATGCTGCAATGAATATGGGGGTGCAGATATCTTTTTAAGTTAGTGTTAGTTTTTTGAAGTGATGGCTGATCTAGCTGAATTGTGGATTGGAAGAGGAGAGATGAGAGGCAAGGAGATCAGTCAGGGGGCTCTTGAAGACCCTCAAGTGAGGGATGATGGTGGCCTGCACTATGGTAGTTTTGAGAGGGAGAAGATTGTTATGAAGCAGGAGAATTTAAAAGAGGTAGGACTGATGGTACTGACCTACCTTAAAGAGGCAGGACTAAAGATTGACATGTAGAATGATAGAATGACTCTCAAGTTTTCTAGCAAGGTCCCCTGCATTGAATAGTCTGTGTTAAAGAGGTCACTCTATGTTAGAAATTTCAGAACTTGGAAGGTAAGACAGCATGTGACCGTATGAGGTCAGTATCTTAGGGGCATGTAGGATCTGGTGGCAGTGATTCCTACCACATGTTTCCTGTGACTACAGAAGAGCTGATGTCCCTTAGTGGGACTACATTTGGCTCTCCTTCTGTAGTACCATTTTGAATGAAGTCTTTTATTTTGTTTTTTAAATTTCCTCTGACTCAGGTTCAAAAGAATATCAATTTCCAGGAGGAGTAATACAACTGGAAAAATGGAAGTGAACTAAGCAACCACGGAAACATTTTTAGTGAATTCCTGCATCAGGTAATTGAGGAAAAAAATTTTTTTAAAGATTTTATTTATTTATTTGACAGAGAGAGACAGTGAGAGAGGGAACACAAGCAGGGGGAATGGGAGAGGGAGAAACAGGCTCCCTGCTGAGCAAGGGAGCCTGATTTGGGGCTCAATCCTAGGAGCCCAGGATCATGACCTGAGCCGAAGACAGATGCTTCACCGACTGAGCCACCCAGGAGCCCCGAGAAAAAAATTTTTTTGATGATTATTAAGATTGATGAAATATAAGATTTAGACAGGATTCAGCCTTCTTTTGGAAAAAAGGAAAGGGAAAAATCTAGTCAAACATTACTTGATTTGATTAATGGAAACTATCAATTGAGGCCACAGTGTGGATTTGGGAGCTTAACTTCTTGGCATGGATGAAAAGACTGGATGCTTGTGAGATTTCTCTTTCATTTGTTTTTATCAACTGGCTGCCTTGCATAATGACTAAGAATGCAACGGTGGCATCAAATTCCCTGATTCAAATCCCAGGTCCGCCACTGTCCGACCCTAAGTAAATTACTCAGCCAATCTATATTTCAAATTCCTCACCTGCAAAAAAGGGGGGGAATAAGACTACCAACCTTACAAGATTGTGTTATAAGGAATAAGATATATAATAAATATAAGGGATAAAAAAAACTGTATGTTCTCAGTGAGGGCTGCAGAAATATAAGTTATAATTAGAATTATGTGAATGGTTAAGTTGCTGAGTAGGATGTTTGCTAAATAACTGGATTTATTTCTTTTTCCTTTTTCAAGCATCAGAATGCTCTCACTTTGAGTACACTCAGAATTTATAACAATGGATTACGACAGCCACATTTTCATTTCAATGCAAATGAAATGGGATATGTAATAAGTGGATGTGCAAAGGTAATTTCTCCACAAACAGCTTTTTGAACTTTCCTTTTTAATGCAGAAAGAAGCAAACAGGAGGTTTTTCTTTGTTTTGGTTCAGTTATTGGTAACATTGAAAGACGTGGTGTTAATGGCTTTCTGGATACAGTTTCCACAGAAAATACCATGCAGGCCATGCTAGATAGCTTCTAACTTTGCTATTAGCACGAGAAATGGCTAAGACCATGTTAGAAATGATAAAGAAGTTATCACATAGGGTGAAGTGTTTGAAACATTTTACATTTTCAGAGTTTCACATTTTTAGGTAATGCAAGGTTTAATGTGTTGCCCTTTGGGGACTGTGACATCACTGTTGGCCCCTCAGTGTAATGTGAGTGGGGGTGGCTGGGGAGGTGTGGAGTGTCAGTAGGGTGACCACGTATCCCTGTTTATACAGGATCCTTCTGATGTACGCTTGTCTTGGTGACAAGAAAAGCCACACCGAATAGCACGTTATGGTAGTGACTTGACCACAGTCCTTCTGGACTTTCACGGGGCTCCCTGGGCAAATCTCCAATGGCCTACCCAGGTCAAATGAACTACTAGCTTTTCCCCGTCTCCATCCTGACAGAAAGAACCAAACCAGACTGACTTGCGCATGTTAGGGCATGCAGAGCAAAAGTTTTGTTTTATGTTTTTAGAGGCGAAGGCTTGAATACCCTGGAAAAGGGCACTGCAGTCACTCCCAAATTACATTTCAAGGATAAGATTTTATTTTTGGTGTGCTTGTGTGCTCATGGGTGTGCATTTGTGTGCACATTTTGTTTCTGATCCCTTTAAGGGGGTCTATTAGGATGCTGCTGTCCTGGAGGGCTGAATTTCCTGGAGAAAGTCAAAAGGAGGGCATGAGGGCAATAAAACAGTGGGATGTAAGCCTTCTGCCTGATTAGGGAATTTATGATCCTTAATTAGAACATAGTGATTGATGTTGTTTTTGCATGATGTTCCACAGTATTGAACTCACTAATGCATTTTGAGGAACATTTCTGAAATAGAGTGTCTTTTGACTTCTGTGGGGCTACGTCTCAGAAACAGAAGATTTTATGTAAAAGATGGCCTCTATTTTCTGCGATTTACCCTCACTAAGAAGTCCTTTTATAATTATATGTTTTCATTCATCTGTTCTTCACTATTAATACATCTTTTTTTTTTTAAGCTTTTATTTATTTATTTGACAGAGGGAGACACAGCGAGAGAGGGAACACAAGCACGGGGAGTGTGAGAGGGAGAGGCAGGCTTCCCGCGGAGCAGGGAGCCTGATGTGGGGCTCGATCCCAGGACCTGGGATCATGACCTGAGCCGAAGGCAGATGCTTAATGACTGAGCCACCCAGGCGCCCCTATTAATACATCTTCTTAATAAATATTTGATTTTATTTGCTTAACTTCAACATAGTTTTTCCCCTTCCCTCTTTAGGTGGGCATTATTAATACTCAGGGTATCATAGAGTTTGATGTTCACATCAGAGATGTGGTATTTTCCCCACTGGAACCCAACATTACATTAAGAGCTCATGTGATGAGGATTTGCTTTGCCTTCTTGCCTTCAGCACCGGAGACCAGGTGAGTATAAGACAGTTTTAGAGAGATTGCTGAGTACCTCGGATGTGCAGAATATCCTGCTAAGCAAGGTATCTGGACCACAGGAGGCCCTCAGTAAATGTGAGCTGAGTGAATAAATGAATGAACTGGCAGAATCTATGTGTGAAGAGAAGGAGAATCAAATAATCTTATTTGGTTATAAAGGGATCGAATATATCACATTCTCTCCTAATTCCCCAAGTTCCGAACCAACTGAGAAACACATACGCATAGACACATTGAGAGACAGAAACACACAGTGAGACAGATCCAGAGGGGCAAATTGAGACAGGCTGACTGAGAAAGAGAGTTAATGTCAGAGAGGAAAGAGCGTGACAGAGAGAGGGAACAAGGACAGATGATCAGACCCAGCCGACTGGATAGCCTGGCCAGACAGGCAGAGATTATCAACCCCATGGAGGGAGGCCTGTGTCTGGCTGTGGAGTAGGAGGACAGTGAGGTTTGCCTCTGTCATGTGCCACTGGGCATGGAGCTCTGAGATGCCCTTTTGTTACTAGTCCCTGCGCACAGGAAAACAGAGGGTCTTCACTCATCAAAGAGAACTCCCTTTCAGTAGGATAGACGTCCCTTCCAAAGAAAGTTTCCAATGCCTCAGCACCTCTAGCCATCAATTGGACTTTCCTTATTCTCAGAATTGAAAAGGTGAGCCCCCCCTGGCAAGGGAAGACAGGCATACGAGGTGACCGTTCGCAGGAATTCGTAGCGGCCATGAAGTTACACAGCCAAGTACCTTGCTGGCTTGCAAGTGCCTTGATGACCGTAAGATCTGTGTAGGAATCTGAGGACTTTGGTGCTGATACATCTTGTTTTGGTTTCCACTGCCCGTTGCAAACCCTTGACATGGACGATTATCTCCAGGCCACAGCAGACCACATCCTGGCCCAACTTTTCTTCAAGAAGCAAAGTGAGTTTAAGAAGATCCCCCAATTCAAGGAGGACCAGGCAATCAACCTGCCGTAGATTTGCCGATGAGTTCATATTTATTTTTCCTTCTTCATTTGTTATTATTGTTTTTAAAGAAGGGCCACTTGGCTAATGAACCTGGAGCTCTTTACAGAGTAGAAGTGGGAAAGCAGGTGCAAAACAGCCCTGTGAGCACATTTAGCTGACAGTGATGATAGGCAGCGTATGCATTTCAGTATCCTCTGTGTAGATTAGTAGATCTATGGAGGAGACCCAATAATGTATTTTTGTATTGATTTTAGTGTATGTGTATATATTTGTTTATTTTCCTTTTGTTACTTCAAATTTTGTTACTCTAAATGAAAAGTCATTCTTTTTATGCATATCAGTAAATCTTACTACCATGTGTGTATTTTTGTCATTCATCACTGTGAAGGGAAGTCAGCCTATGTATGTACGTATTGAGGCACTGGAATCCGGGTCCCTCAAACTTTGTCTGGAAAGTTCAGTATAGAACCTGAGGCAGGTGATTCCTAACCCTTTTGTTGGTATGAAGTAACTTTTTACAACGGCAAAATTTTCAAGGACTCACTCATTTTACTGGTTGTTTACTTACTGTGTATTAGCTGAGAAAATATTCAGTGATGAACTAATTATAAATTTAGTACTTTCTTTGAATGTATTGGATTTCATTAATCACATCAGGAACTATTTACATTTGAGGAGTAGTCATGCCTATACTTGAGAAACATGTGGTTTATTTAGTCCATTGGCAGTGCTGGCTATGTATATGGATTCAGGAACCGCTTGTCATCACTGGAAGCTGGTAGGGGCTGGTGGTCTCCAAGTTGGGGGTCATCGTCTTAAGTAGAAAAGAATTTGTTCAGATTTAATCTGTGCTGGGTTTTGTTTACAATTTATTTTAACAGGTATTTGGTACTCCTGCATTGTACTTGGGTCCTGCCGTTAGTTCTGGTTTTATGAGACTAATGGCAGTTGGTCCTATATAAAATTTTTGAGTCGTTGTAGCTAAGTTTTAAGGCTTTTGACCACCACCATGCCTCAGATATTCCCCTGATACCCAGTGGAATTTTTAGATGTCTTAGGATGTTTGTT
The DNA here is from genome assembly GCF_002201575.2 of Neomonachus schauinslandi. Lineage (NCBI taxonomy): Eukaryota > Metazoa > Chordata > Mammalia > Carnivora > Phocidae > Neomonachus > Neomonachus schauinslandi. The sequence continues at coordinate 20,532,213 of NC_058416.1, read as the reverse complement.
CCCAGGCTAAAAAGGTCTATAATGTTCCTTTCTCTCTCTGTCTCTGTTTTTATTTCTGTATCTTTCTGTTGACTACAAGTACAGAATTCAGTGAGAATCAGGAATAGCTCACTTCTAGCACGAGGAAGTAGCCATCTACATAATGTACCTAATCAGATAACATAAGGCCTGTTATCGCTTGGAACTACTGTGTATTACCTTATTGCCCTTTCCTGGGAGAGCCAGGCAAGATCAGAACTTGGTAGCAATGCGAGGTTTATGATGGCGGTGTTGTTTTGAAGAGACTTTATAGGGAATGGGTCACTGTCCAGGAGGAGGAACATAGTTGAGAAGATGCAGGGAACAGCACAAGGCAGTAAGTATATGGAAAGAGAATGTCCAGATAGAGGGAAAGTAGTCATAAAAGGAAAACGGCAGTGTGTGTAGACAGATTTTATCTATAAGTTTTATTTTACTTTGGGAACTGTTTTATATACTATAAACTAGTTCATAATCCATTCTCTTATATTAAGAAGTATTGTGTCAGGTTTTATTTAATAAAGATTTTATGCATTTTTGTATATTAATTTGCCATTGTAATTTTGAATGAAATCTGTTCTTATGGTTTTATGTATTTGAAGCATTATTGGTTTCCCTGTATGCATATGTGAAATATGACTTAGTAATCCAATCCACTATGTATTTAAAAAAGAAAAATCTTAAAAATAAAAACAATCTAATGAACACAATTCAATTGGAATATTGTTGGTATGTTATTTTATAGGGGGATGTATTCTTAACTTCTACTTTGTTGGTCTAATTTCAGTCCTTTATCCCTCCTTGGGATGCTGATTTCTAGTTTTCATACCATTTTATTCTCTAAGGTGACTTAGTCCACTTACACTCAAGTGCTTTTAAGCTTTTTTTTAGGCCAACTTTATTAATTACCAAATCAATAGATTAACAAGTGAATTGCTCAATCAGACTGATTATCTGGCATCATTCAAGCAAAACCCAGACATTTGAAAACTTCTTTAAACTGAACCCACCTTAACCATTTTATATACACAGTCTATATTACAGACACACTTGATTCATTTGGAGTGGTATCAATTGTTCTTAACTGTATTAAGAAATCTTTAAAAAGAACTTTCTTTTTTAACAGCACTTTGAATAACTGAATAGAATGAATTAATTTGAATAGAGGACCTACAGGTTAGGTAAACAACCCTGAATGTTCCTTATTGCTTCTAAATAGTGGAAGGTGGTTATAAAAAGTGTCTTTGTTCATACTCTCATTCTTCCCTATTGAAAAGCAATCAGGCTGCTTTTTATCACCCAGCTGATTAAGGAAAAGGAAAATAGTTAAAATGTTACTATATAACTTGATTCCCAATGACTGTATTTTCTTAACATTTGAAAATGATTCTGCAGTATATTATTGCTTTAAAAAACTGAAAAAGATCTTTATATATTTTGGATACTAACCCTTTATCGATTATGCCATTTACAAATATCCTCTCCCATTCAGTAGGTTGCCTTTTAGTTTTGTTGATTGTTTCCTTCACTGTGCAGAAGCTTTTTATTTTGATGTAGTCCCGATAGTTTATTTTTGCTTTTATTTCTCTTGCCTCAGGAGACCTGTCTAGAAATACTATATGTTGCTATAGCTGATGTTGGAGACATACTGCCTGTGCCCTCTTCTAAGATTTTTATGGTTTCAGGTCTCAAATTTAGGTCTTTAATCCATTTTGAATTTATTTTTGTGTATGGTGTAAAAAAGTAAATAGGTGATGGGGATTAAGGAGTGTACCTGCCGTGACGAGCACTTGGGTTTTTATGGAATTGCTGAATCACTATATTGTACACCTGAAACTAATATACAACTGTTTGTTAACTATACTGCAATTAAAAAACTAAACAAGAAAGAAAGCTCCCCCCCCCCCAAAAAAAAGCCACAGTGATTTTGTGCTATAATTAGAAGTGACAGTGGTGTGTCCTCCACAGTCTGCACTCAGGTTAGCTTTATGAAACTGGTATGTTCATTTGGATCACTCTTCCTTTGAAAAGAAGAAGACACTTGAAAGTTCAGAACAGAACAGTGATGACTAATGAGATGAGAAACTGTTTTCGTCATTGCACTTACGTTGGAACTGTTTGGGAAAAAGACGTTAAAGGATAACTTAGAACCATGAAATCATAGAGCTGGTAGAGGCCATGTGTCATTTGGTCTCATTGCTTTAGTTTGTAGAAATGGAAACTAAGTCCTGAGAAGGGTACTTTACCCAGGTTGCAACAAAGTCCAGAAATTTTGAGCCCCCCCACTCCTCGTCCTGCGTAGTGTTTTTTTGCTTACTATCTTCAAATGTATGAAAGATTCCTCCACATGAAGCAGAACTCTATACTAGAAAAATGCACCATCTTCAAGTGGGAGAGATGGCTTCTGTCATCTACATATAGGCAGCCCCTGATTCTTCTTTATGGGCCTTCCACACACTGGATGCCCAGGTTCCAGCTACTTCTGTAAAGAGGTGGTCAGAGCCTCCTGAGATCACAGGTCACTATCCTTATCTAGCCAGATACTCACTGCTTGTGTTTTATTTTAAAATTTTTATTAATTTTATAATTTTACTAAAAATTTTAAAAATTGTGCTAGAATATACAAAATGTAAAATTTACCATTGAGCCATGTTTAAGTGTACCATTCAGTGGCATTAAGGACATTCACATGGTTGTGCAGTCATTACTACCATCCATCTCCAGAACTTTGTCATCATCCCAAACAGAAACTGTCCCCCTTAAACACTAACTCCCCATTCCTCTCTTCCTCCAGCTCCTGGTAATTAGTCTCCATGAGTTTGTCTATTCTCAGGTACCTCATGTAGGTGGAATCATAAAATATTACTCAATGCTCATTTTTATGAAATTCTTGCTCATTTTAAAAAATTGTGCCTTTACCATGTAGTTAGCATTGTGGTAAGATATGCAAGAGACCCAAGATGTGGAGAATTTGAGTCCATCTTAGCTCTCCTATTTCCAGAGAAGGCAACATACAACCCCTTTGGTGATTCCCATTCCAGGGTCTTTGGTCCTTTGGTCCTCAAATTTTCCACAACTCTCATAAAATTTCTTTTCCCCTACTTTTTTTTTTTTGTGGGTGGGGGAGGGTTTGAGGCTTCATTCTAGTCTCTGAAGTTTAAGCATCCAGATAAGACTGTTTTGATCTGTGTGTGTGTGTGTGTGTTTAAATATTAACAAGAAGGGGCGCCTGGGTGGCTCAGATGGCTAAGCGTCTGCCTTCAGCTCAGGTCATGATCCCAGGGTTCTGGGATCGAGCCCCGCATTGGGCTCCTGGCTCAGCAGGGAGCCTGCTTCTCCCTCTCCCTGTGCCTCTCCCCCTGCTCATGCTCTCTCTCTCTGTATCTCTGTGTCTCAAATGAATTAAAAAAAGAAAAGAAAAGAAAAAAAAATATTAACAAGAAACCCTAAATGGCCTCAACAGGTGTCTTTCAAATCTTTTATCTTGGCTCAGTAATGCCCAGTTTCATCCTGTTGGCAATATATCTATCACTATTATTTTAGCCTGATGCATTCAGACTTTTCCTTGGTTCAGAGGTTGGAGTAGCTCACTCTGAGAGGAAGCAAGCTGTGATGTGCAGCTAACTGGGATATTGTACCACACGGGCAGTAGTGAGGGGGGCCCTGGACTCACTCAATGTCAGACAAGGCACTGGTACACATCCAAAAGCCCACTTTGGATGTCAGGACAATGAGAAGATTCAAAAAATTTAAATTATCACCCGAAAAAATTTGGAAAGCAATTAGTAACCATCATTGTTATGTTTTTGTCTCTCTTTTCAGGAAATTGAGCAGCCAAGAGGCAGGGTTTTATTTATTATTTATTTATTTTTAAAAGATTTTACTTACTTATTTGAAAGAGAAAGAGAGTGTACGCAAGAGCAGCGGGGAGGGGCAGAGGGAGAGGGAGAAGCAGACTCCCCGCTGAGCAGGGAGCCTGAGTGGGGCTGGATCCCAGGATCCCGAGATCATGACCTGAGCTGGAGGCAGATGATGTAGGAAAGAACGTTAGGGTTCGAAGCTGATGACCAAGAAAGAATACTTGAGATGTCTTTGGTGTAAAAAAGTGATTTTATTAAAGCATGGGGACAGGACCCATGGGTAGAAAGAGCTGCACTGGGGTCCTGAGGAGTGGCCCATTATATACTTTGAAGTTGGGAGGGGGTTAGGGATAGCATAAGTTCTTTTTTTTTTAAAGATTTTATTTATTTATTTGAGAGAGAGAGAAAGCATGAGGTGGGGAGGGTCAGAGGGAGAAGCAGACTCCTCGCTGAGCAAGGAGCCCGATGCGGGACTCGATCCCGGGACTCCAGGATCATGACCTGAGCCGAAGGCAGTCGCTTAACCAACTGAGCCACCCAGGCGCCCGGGATAGCATAAGTTCTTAAGGAATTTGGAAGCAAGGTTTCTAGGACCTTGAGGGGGCTAGCTATTGTTGGGAAAAGGTCATTTATTACCATCTAATTGTAATAAAACCTTAGTCATGAGACCCTTCCAATGTGTATCAGTAGGCCATATGCTTGGGGGGTGATTGCCAACATGTATCTTGGGGGTTTAGAGATAAAGGAAATTTCTAAAGGAATTTTTATATGTTAAAGTAGACTTACAGGATCCTGGGGTGGGGTAAGGGGGCTAGGATTGCCTTTTGCCCTTAGCTAAATGTCAACATCAAGGCAGTTGAGTCCCTAGAGTAATGTCACTCTGCCTGTTTCAAGGACTTGTCAATGGGCTGTAGGTAGTAAGGAAATTTAATAGTTTTTCTTCTGCCTCTGTTTCCCACATCAGCAGATGCTCAACTGACTGAACCACCCAGGTGCCCCAAGAGGCAGGGTTTTAAATTTGTTTTTGTTTTGGTATTAAGGATGCAGTGTACTGTAGGGGTTAGTACCATAAAGAATAAATTAAGTGAAAAATACAACAATTATTAGTATTCCTGAGTATTAGCGCTGTTCAGACAATATTGTCCTTGGAGGTGTTTGTCTCTGTTCATAAGTAGTTATAGATGGTAAAAGTTTGGGGAAAAAAATTCCTGTTAGCCAGGAAGAGTTGTCCTTTCAAATATACCTTCTCCTATCTTGTAAAGTAAGCCATTGGAGATGGGTTTACAGGTTTATAGTACAGAGCCCCCACTTGGCCTGGGTGAGGGAAAAAATTCTTAACGTACAGACAGCTATAGGACAGAAAGAAGTGGGAACACACAAAAGGGAAAAGTATGAGTTTAGTGTTTTTTGTTTTTTGTTTTAAATTTCCTGGCTTGATCAAGGGCTGGAGCATAGGTCTTGAGCTTTCTTCCAATGAGTTATCTTGAATGTTCCTCATAAAGTATTTGCTTTTGGGTGGAATAATTTTCTAATCAGCCATGGTCTACTTCAGCCCATATTTTTAGGTGCCACCCCTTAGGTTTTTAACTTTGAACTTCTTCTTTAAATATAGCATACATGGAGAAAACTGTGCACATCCTAAGTTTACAGCTTGATGGATTTCTGCGAACCGAGCATGCCCATCCAAACAGCAGCTCAATCAAGTGCTCTAGTGGTGTCTAGTCATTGGCCCCAGTATGGTAAAATTATTTGTGCCTGTTTTTGGACTTTATGTAAATGGAATCATACTCTATGTGCTTTTTGGTACCTGACTTCTTTTGCTCAACTGTATATTTTGTGAAACTCATTCATGACTCACTCAGTCATGCCACAACATGACTCATGAATGAGTCAACTTCAAATGCTAATGCAGTATCAAGAAAATCAATAGGGTATCTCAATAGGGTATAATGCTTCTTAATGTTTTCTTTCCTTTCTCTTCAGATAAACCCTTGGCTTTGATGTGTCACCTCCTTGATTCAGTGTTGACAGTCATGACATGTACATAGTAAGTCAATCCTCACGGTGGCCTTTGATGGCTGAGGCTGTCCCTGCTCTTTCAGCTCTATATGGTTATCTGGAATGTAACTGTGCTCCAAGCAGCCTAAAGGCTGTATATCTCTAACTCATTAATCTGTGCCCGCTAGCTTATAGTTTGACTAATGGTAACCTCTTTGAGATTTCAGCAGAACTCTGACCCTGGGGAAACAAGGAACCAGGGGTTCCCAGAAGATCAAATTTGACCATGCTAGAAAATAGCCAACCCTGACACCAGCTTGTGTGCTTGAGATCATGTGGAGAATGCTTCCCCTGTACTTTGACCCTCCCTACCTCCTTGGCCTCCCCCTGAAAAAACTCCTGCTTGCTCCGGGACTTTGGAGATGATCTTTGGACATTAGTCTACCATCTTCCCAGGTTGCTGACTTCCTGAATTAAGCAACCTTTCCTTTCCAAGCAACACTTGTCTCTCTGAATATTGCCTTTGAATCCAAGAGCAGACGAACTTGGGTTTCAGTAACAGGAAGAACCCAGAGCTAAGAAGAGAGGAAGTCAGTATCAGTGAACTCTGCCCTGCAGCATCTTTTCCTTTAACATTCTTCTCCTCTCTCCAACCCATTCCAGTCCAGTTCTTCAGGTAGTGGGAGTGTGGTAGATGCCCATTACACCAGCCGGGTTAGATTTTATGGCAATGCTTTTCCAAACAGGACTCACTTTCCTCTCTATTTAGGGAGGGAGCAGTGGAAGGATGTGGTCTAGGAACAGATTATCAGCTTTCATAAAGGAATGGCTTGTTTGGTAATTTGTTCATGATTTTTTTCCCACTTCTGATGAGCTTGCCCATGAGAAATGAAATAATATTTATAAAATATATAAATAACTTTAACATTTTTTTTTTTGAGATAGAGATTTAAACTGCATAAGCACACAACTTAGATGAAACAACGCAAGGGCTTTGATTCATTCAAGTTTGGGCAGTTGATTTTTTAAAGATTTTTTTTCCAGGTCCCTTTGCAGAATGAAATTTATAATAGTAGCTCTGTAATTTTGTAGGTCATCTTTCTACTAAGGACTAGTCAAATTCATTCATCTTCCTGTACTCTGCAGAGATAAAGCCAATAGCCGAGTTTGTCAACTTCAAATGCTAATGCAGTATCAAGAAAATCAATAGGGTATCTCACCACTCTTGCAACTTATTCTTCTGGCCTCAAAGGCAGAGAATATTCCCTGGAAAGAAGTCAACTCGGATTTTTAAGTTACAGCTAAAGTGGTTATAAAACAAGGTATTTACAAGATAATTTTGCATCTCTTCTGGTACTTCCTTATATATTATAGTCAGTATTTGCCGCACTGGGAGAAATTTAGGAGGAAGCAGAGTAATTAATGGTGGCTGTGATTTTAAATGCCAAGAGAGATACAGACACTTCTATAACTCTGTAGTAACTGCAGGAAGGCAAGGCCGGGTGGTGTAACATGGTGCAAGGAGTGGTGAATCCTTTTGGCAGATCCCCTCTTCACATTCAGTGACACTAGCTGACTGTTTGGAAAAACCCCTCCAGAGGCAATAGTTCATTCAGAGAGGTCTCTTCCATTCTCCTTTTCTTGGGGCATGAGAACCATTTTGACTTGCAGCATGAAATGTTGAAAATTCTCTATATGCAGGCACTAAAAATTCCCCAAATACCACACATAAAGGTCAAATGGATTAGAAAACCCATTCTTTGAAGCCTTAAGAGGCAGAATATTGGTGAGAAATTTTAATTATTTTGGGACAGATGCTGGTAAGGGCAGCTTAATCAGAATGATGGGTTAGATGAAAGGCTGGGGCTCCAACCATCAGTGATACATCCACAATAGGAAATTCATATGAACTTGAATTACTATCTGAAGCCTTTCCCCAAAGTGCCTTTGTTTAAAAGAGAGAAAAACCTCATTCATTAAATGTCACGGGCCAGATTACTCTGTCACATGCTATGGCATCTCCATAACCACCTGGAATGCCATATGACTTGTTACTGTGTTTTACAGAATTCCTGCTTGTGGTGATCCCACTTCCTTCACCAAAGGCCCCTTATGTGCTGCTGTACTCCTTGCCTTCCAGATCCTCACCAATGCTTGACCTCACCTTACCCTGGTGTGCAGGAAGGCTGTAAGAGAAAAAGACACCCTCCGAGCTGGGAAGGGACATTTAGATCAGCTAGCCCAGGCAGTCCAAGCTGTGCTCCTACAGTAGTATAAGCAACCTCCATAAAGTTAGGGCTCGGAGAGGGCCAAGCCAAACTGGGGGTGCTCAGTGCCTCTACCAGCCTTCACACTGCCCTGCTTCAAACAAAACAGAAACGGGTTTGAAACTCAATGACCTAGTCCAATCCCTGTCCTTTCCAGATAAGGAAATTGAGACCTGAAGAGCTGACTCTCTAGATCCAAAGTGAATGAGAGCGGTGGGCATAAAATTGCTCTAGAAACAGATGATTTCTGGGAATCAGAAGCCCAGCTCTCACTTCTGGAGCAGGGCATTAAAGGGCAACCTAACTTTGTAAAGCTTTGGTTTCATTGAGAGATTTTGATCTTCCCAACGATGTGCTCAATACCTTCTTTTGATTCTCTACGTTTTTGGAAAACAGCTTTGGAGTGTTGAGCAGGTTGTTTCCCGAAGAAATCCAATGGCAACTTTCAGCTAGTACTTCTCATGGCAGTGTGAGGCCAAGCACAGGGTACTATGGTGAAGACTATTTCTTGACTTTAGGCTTATCTTTAAAGTTTTTTTTTTTTTTAAGATTTTATTTATTTATTTGACAGAGAGAGCACAAGCAGGGGGAGCAGCAGAGGGAGAGAGAGAAGCAGGCCCCCTGCTGAGCAGGGAGCCCCACTTGGGGCTTGATCCCAGGATCCTGGGATTATGACCCCAGCTGAAGGCAGAGGCTCAACTGACTGAGCCACCCAGGCACCCCTAGGCTTTTATTTATTTATTTATTTATTTATAAATGTTTTATTTATTTATTCATGAGAGTCAGAGAGAGAGAGAGGCAGAGGGAGAAGCAGGCTCCCCGCCTAGCAGGAAGCCCAATGCAGGACTCGATCCCAGGACCCCGGGATCATGACCTGAGCTAAAGGCAGACACTTAACCATCTGAGCCACCCAGGCACCCGGACCCCTAGGCTTATCTTTAGTTCATAGCTCCCTTCCCACCTCACAGACAAGACCATGATGAAATGATAAACATGCCTAACCCATGCCTGGTGGTTCGTGGATGACTGCTTCTTGACTTGTGACGGTGTTGGAGATCCTTGCTCTCACTCCTCCACCTGCCTAACCTCATCTCTCTGTTAGAACCTCCCGCCCCACCCTGGACTCTAATATGCAACTGTCTACTTGACATTTCCACTTGCTTGTGTAATAAACATCGAAGACTCAACATGACCAAAAGCGAATTTCTGATGGTCCCTCCCAAATCGATTCCACCTGAGCACTTTTCCTTACGGTTAATGGCAATCTTAACCTTCGGATTACTCAAGCCAAGACCTTCAGAGTCATCCTTGCCTCCTCTCTGTCTCATCCACTCTGCCAGCAAATCCTGGATCTGACCAGTTCTCACTACCTCCACTGTTACCACCTTGGTCTGAGCAACTACCATTTCTCTCCTGTATTGCTTCAGGAGCCTCCTAACTTGGCTTCTTTCTGCCTTTCCAGCCCATTTCAGTCTATTCTTAACAAAGTAGTCAGAGTGGATCTACCTCTTCCAACACACCCCTCCAATTGCCAGACCCCAGACACAGCCCTTCAAGCCACACCCTTCCAATCACGCCCCCCCGCCCCTTCATGCCTCCTCTCCCATGGTCACCCCTCCACGCCTCACCCCCTTACCTCTCTGGCCTTATCTCTACTACTTTTTCTCCTGGTCACTCCACTGCAGCCACATCAGCCTCTGGGCTGAGCCGCAAACTCCCTTGGCTTTGCTTCTGATTTAGGGCATTTGACTCTGCATGGATCACTCCAGCCAGATTTCTAACTCCCTCACACCTCCAGGATTTTGCCCAGATGTCACTTTCTCAATAATCATTCTAGCTAACATGGGAAAACCCCACACATACCTCTCCCCACCCAATCTCGCATCCGGATACGCCCGGGAATATTTCTAAGTGGGAAGACGCTGGAGGAAGCGCTCAGAACTCTCAGAACTCTCGCGAGAACTGTCGCCTGAACGGGGTGTCGGGAAAACCCGTGGCTCCCTTCGCCCTGGCTTCCTGGTGGCCCTAGGCAGTGTTGGGACGTGAACCAGCGGCCGGAGTCGTCAGAGCTCTGGCCGCCTTCCTCAAAGAGTTGGGGAAGCCGAAAGCCCCTGAGCGGGTGGACACTGTCAAGCTGGGGGGTGGGTGGGGTGCATAAGGCGCGGCGGGCTTCTGGTCAAGAGAACTGCTTCCGCGCGGAGCTGTGTGCCCGGAGCGGCACCTGTCCCTCCCGGGTGATGCCGGCATGGGCTCGATGACCTGGGTTTGCTGGGGACGACAGCGACACTGCGTCTTGCCCAGCCACTTCAGCCCGGGCTCCAAGCCCTGACGGGGCTGGAAATGGTGGAAAAGGACATCTGAAGGACAGGGAGAGCCAGACAGGATCGCCGGACAGGTAATAGCGGCATTAGAACAAGCGATGCGGGGTTAGTAGATTGCCTCATCGGGGAAGGGCGCAGAGAATAGCTGGGGTCAAAGTATACGTACTTAAATTTTACCCAACTATTACCAAACCCACCATCCAGAAGGATTCTGCTAATCTGCGTTCTCACCACCAGTGTGTTCTTTACTCCAAACTTTGAAAACACGGCATTATCATGAAAAACATTCTCTGCCAGTCCCATAGGCAAAGAATTATATATTATTGTTTTAGTTTATATCTTTAATTACTATTAAGTATGAACATCTTTTTACATCTTTATGGATAATTTGTGATTTTTACTTCAGTGAATTGTCCTTTGTCTATATTTTTAAATTGTCAAATTATAAAAGCTCTTTTAAAATTAACCATTTCTTAGTAATAAACCTTGCACCTGATTTACCTTTTATTTATTTATTTTTTAAGATTTTATTTATTTGAGAGAGAGAAAGAGGGTGAGAGAGAGAAAGCATGAGCTGGGGGAAGGACAGAGGGACAAGCAGACTCCCACTGAGCGAGGAGCCTTTTGCCGGCTGGATCCCAGGACCCTGAGATTATGACCTGAGCCAGAGTCAGATGCTTAACCGACTGAGCCACCCAGGAGCCCCAACTTTTTATCTTATTTTTTGGTGTTTTGCTGGTCATGAAAGTTTTAAATGTTTAGATAGTCAACTATGTCAACCTTTTATGAGATAGAATTTGTTGTCTTGCTTAGAAAAGTGTCTCTCCTTCTCATATGAATATTTATCCATATTTTCTTCTAAGTTTTCTATGATTTTTATCATTACATTGAAATGTTTCTGTAATCTGGAGTTCATTTAGGTTTGATGTGTGGTAGCTTGCAAAAATGGCTACAGTTCTCCACCCTTCTCAGCAGGCACCCCTCTCTGTAATCGGGTATTGCAGTTCTGCCCAGGAGGAGGTGGAATCCGTTTCCCAACCTCTTCAGTCTGGGCTGGCCTTGTGACTCTCTGTGACCAATCGAACGAAGTGGGAGTGACCATGTGCCAGTTCCAAGACTAGACCTTAAGAGGCGTTTCATGCTTCTGCTTGCTCTGTCAGCCACCCTGTGAGTAAGCCTGCGGGTTGAGGAGCTGCCTGTGGTCCTTTGCTTTCCATCACTCAAGCTGACAGCAAGCCAACTTCAGAGATGTGAGTGAGGTTCTCTCAGACCAGTTGGTCCCTAGCTAAGGAAACAGCAGAGTGGTAGCTGACAGCAACAGACATATGCGTGAGCCCAGCCAAGACCAGAAGAGCTGCTTTTCTCTGTCCAGCCTGAGCTCCTGACCCACGGAAAAGTGGACTAGATACACTGTTGTTGTTTTTAAAGCCCCAAAGGTTTGGAGCTTGCCTGGTTAGATAGCAAAAGGTAACTGATGCATGAAGTAGGGAATCTCATTTTATTTATCCAGAGGTTAGCATGTGGTCTAACATTGTCACTGAATAGTTCATCTTTTCTTCACTGATTTGAAATGTCACTTTTATTCCAAATATATTGTCTTGGTTCTGCCTCCAGGTTCTCCATTATATTCTATTGATTAGGCTGGCCTTTGTGTAATAGCCTTGCTCAGTGTGTTTAAATATCTCAAAGGATAGGTCTCGCTTGGTTACTCTTTTTTCCTACAATTTTTAGCTATTGTTGTATTTTTATTCTTCCAGATAAACTTGGTATTATTTTTCCCTATTCCAAAAAAAATATGTTGGCCTTTTGATTGGAGTGGTATTAAACATATAACTTGAAAAGTATTGACATTCAGAAGATACTGAACTGCCTTATGTAGAAACACAATATTTTGAATCATTTAAGTCATATCTTATATATTTCAGAAGAATTTTATTGTTTTCCTCATGTAGCTTTCTCACATTTCTCTTCAAGTTGGTGTTTTTTATATTTTTACTTTTATATTAAATATAGGTTATTTTTTCATTATATTTTTTCTTTGATTATTTTTGATATTTAGGAAAACTGTTGATCTTGATGTATTAATTTTGTAACTGGCCACCTTCCTGAACTCTGATTATTTGAAAAAAAATGTTTAAAGTTGGGTTTTTCAGCTATACAAATCATATTGCAAATAATATTTTTTCTGCTTTTCAATATTTTCCTCTCTATTTTGTATTTGAAGCTTATTAGCCATCACAGAATAATCTTAGAGAATAGTGGTGACAGGGTCACCCTTTCCTGAATCTTGTTTGTATTGTTTTCTTTAAATAAGACAGTACCTCTTTAAGGGCAGGGTCCATGTTTGGTCTTTTATTCTTTCTCCCTTAATTCTTAGCACAGTGCCTTGCTTATTTATATGTGATGATAAACACATATTTAGTAATTCAAGGATCACACACTCACTGCTGACCTTCCCTGTGTCAGACGTTGTACTAGGTAAGTGGTGTGTGAAGATTAAGAGGAGGTTCCCCAGCTTCAGGGCTCTTTTAGTCCATTCTATTGTATGGGTTTTGGAATTAGATAGAACCAGGGCCAAACCTTGGCTTTGTGTCTTATCAGTGGTGGGACTTTAAAAAAATGTATGTCACCTTTCTAAATTTCAGTTTTATCTACCTGAAAATCTGGAAGTTAATAGTAATGCTGACATGAGTTTGTTGGGAAGATTGAAATAGTTGTGTAGAAAAGCATATTGAAGGAGTTCTGAGTAAATGAACAGAAATAGGAAATACAGGAAAAGCCACCAAGGTATGGGGTGGGTGGGGGAGTATGGGCTCAGATTTGGACATGCTAAGTTATAAGTACCTGCGGAACTCTAAATGGAGTTCTATGTTTGGCAGTTGAATAGACAGATCTGGAACTTGGAGAGATTTAAATTTATGACTGTGCTACTTAGGTCCTTAATGTTTCAAAGACAAGAATATCACTCTTGCCATTACAAAAAGGGTGTTTGGGGGGAGGTAGGGAGGACATGCATATGAAGCTAAACTGAAGGTGGAAAGCTACCACATGGAGGCAGCTCAAAGAGGAGGGAATTATCAGGAGAGGCAAGTGCCATGGAGTAGTCCAGGGAACTTTGGGTGACAAAATGCACTGATGTCAGCATTCAGTGCCCTCTCAGGCACAGCTCCGCTGGAGGGGTGCGAGTGGAAGCCTGATTGCAGTGCAAGTGGGAGGTGAGAAAGGAGAGAAGAGCTCAGCAGGGAGGACAGAAGGAAGTGCATCGCTGTCCATTGGCTTGTGGCTGGTTCATCTTCATTGTTGGGGTTCAGATGTGTCTCTGGTAAAGTCTTCTGAAGGTGGCTACATCTGCAGCCTATTTCTAATAGGGCCTGAGACACCCCTTTGGCCGGTAGCTAACAGAACGTAGCTACCAACGAGAGAGAGGATCTCCCCACTTCATGATGGAGTGCAACCACACTGAGGATTCCAGAGAATGTAGAGCATCTCTGGTTTTTCAAGGCCTCGGAACATCAGACCAGCGGACAAGGTGTTTATTAGCAGCATAGGCTATAGTGTGTGGCAAATGGGATAGTACCCAGCAGCAGAATCATTGGTTCCAGGCATAACCATGACACCCAATGACAGTAGCAGTGGCTGGAGGATGCAGAGGTCCCTGGAAGAAATGACAAGTGCTTTCCAGAGGAGGCAGTTCCCAGTGGGTGTGGTGGTGCCTTATGACATGAGAGGAGATGGTGGCTGGGGCTCCTCATGACACCTGACTGGGCTTGCTTGTTAGTACATTTGAGACAGTCCTTGGGGATTCTCAGGAAATATGCAAGGGGGCTTTGAGGGGTTTAGAGTTCTATATGGCAGGTTAAGTATAGGAGCCAGCAAAATATGGTATTGAGTTTTCCTATGTTCCCTTGTATACCCATGAGCTAGGGTGTTCCCAAGGCAACATGGGTTGCCAGGTGAAGGAATTGTTCTTAAGTAGGCCATAGAGCCCTAGTGGAGCAAGACAGTTTACAACTGTCTCTGGGATTGTTTGTGCATCCCATTTTAGTGACACACACACGTTTCTGGGATTAAATAATCTGGGAAACAGTGGATTAAATAATATTGAAAGGGTGTTCTTTTTTCTTTTTAAGAGTTATTTATTTATTTTAGAGAGACTGTAAGAGCAAGTGAGCACATGAGCAGGGGGGAGGGGCAGAGGCAGAGAATGAGAGAGAGAATCTCAATCTCCCTGCTAAGTGGGAAGGCTGATGCAGGTCTCCATCTCAGGACCCTGAAGATCATGACCTGAGCCGAAACCAAGAGTCAGGGGCTCAACTGACTGAGTCACCCAGGCACCCCAGAATGGGTGTTCTTCTTCTTTTCTTTCTTTCTTTTTTTTTTTTTAATTTTATTTATTTATTTGACAGAGAGAGATACAGCAAGAGAGGGAACACAAGCAGGCGGAGTGGGAGAGGGAGAAGCAGGCTTCCCGCTGAGCAGGGAGCCCAGTGCGGGGCTCGATCCCAGGACCCTGGGATCATGACCTGAGCTGAAGGCAGATGCTTAATGCCTGAGCCACCCAGGCGCCCCCTGAATGGGTGTTCTTAATAGACTCTTTCATTCAGGGTCTCTCGTGTCCTGGTCTATTCAAGTCATATTCATTGAGCAGCTACCAGTGGACGAGGTGAATACCACAGACATGGTCCCAGCAGTCTAGACGGGGAAACAATACAAATGTAGATTGTGAATCTCAAGGGGGAAGGGTATTCAGCATTCCCCAAATTTACACCATGAATCTCTTTAGGAGGAACACGGATTGGCAGCTCTTGCGTTCTATGGAGTGCAACTTGGGTGCACCGTGCGGCATCAAAGGAAAAGAAGTGGGGAGGAAAGCTGCAAGGGTGTGGTATGGCTGTCTGGTCTCTAAGCAAAGGACATGAAACTAACAAATGAAAGATAAAGAAAGAAACAATATACACCATAGAAAGTGTTTATAAATGAACAACAAATCTCAAATTGGGATCAAGTGACAGGAAGGAGATTTTGAATTGCCCTACTCCTCCAGAGCCCTGGGAAGGACCTCTGTAATACAAAAAGCTGGGTTGTTCACATTTGGTTATGGACTGAGGGCCCTGTAATGCACAAAAGTCACACAGTGGCTGGTCCAGGTTCAAGGACTGAAAAATGACAACCAGTACTTGACTTACGTAATTTTTACTTTGCTTTATTAGCACAGTACTTCTCTCTGTCTTGGTTTGTTTTTTGTTTTTTTGTTTTTGCTTGTATTATCTCCAATTTGGAAATCTTTATCTCCTCTCTCACATTTATAGTTGATATTTTAAAACTTTTGCTTTAAAAACTTTTTATCATAAGCTTGAATAGTTGTAAATGTTGCAGTTATCAGATTATTGTATAATATATATGTGCTTCAAATATATTTTAGAAACTGCAGATTTAAGTTACTATTCATAAAATATGCCCACCATGTAATTAATTGAAAAAAACCATTCCTTATTGCCAATCCGAATAGCCAAATCAGACTTTCTTTCTGACAAAGACTTTCTTTCTTAAAGTTTTTCAATTCCATTCAAATACATTCCTATGACAGCCGTCCCACTTCTGAATTCTCATCCTAAAGTAGAGAGAAAAAGAGCAAGAGAGAGAAGACAAAGAAAGACTCAAGACTGTCTTCAGTGTGACACTGGATGAATAAGGCTTTACCTCCACTATTTCCTACCTTACTTGCTTTGCTTTGTCCTCACAGGATTCTATTTCAGGGGAGATACGTTCTCAAACTGTGGTTTTAGTGACCTGGAAGTGTTTCGAACCCAGGACAGTGCTTTGGGGTAGGACTGGGAAAGGCTGTCTTTCCTTTGTGAGGAGGGAAAGGAGGATTGTCAAAGAGGAGGTGGCAGGAGGCCCTGTCCCACATCAGAGGCCTGTTAAGGTTTTTACTTTTAGGAAAAGACAAGGACATTTGGGAACTAGGATCCATGCCCATGTGTCCCCCAAAAGCCTTTCTGTGTCCCAGCTTACTTGTACTCGATAAATACCACTACTGAGCTGTGGTCCATAACCAGAAAGCAATGGAAAGAAGGCACCTCTGATTAAGTTCACAGTCAATGCAGAGGTAGGGGGCCTCTGTTCTTCCTCAGGGAGGCACTCTTAAATTCAAATCTCAAGTTCACTGTCTCCCAGCCCACTTGTGGGGATGGATCTGCAGGCTGAGGAACCTAAAGCTGGAGCCCATAGATATTTGCATCATTTTTGGCTTGGATTAGGAGGGAGGGGGGCCATCATTAGCACCTGGGGGTTATCCTGTCATAAAAGGGGGAAATTCTTATTGTGCCTGAGTTGCATTCTTCTTCCTTACCCTTCTCTCTGTATTATTGGGTCCCTTCTACTTCCCCTGACCCCCAGGTTTCAGTGCAGCGGGCCCATCTTACCCACATAATCCTCTTCTACTGAACCCAACAGTCTCAAGGAGAGGAGTGCTACATCCCTACCTTCAATCAGGGCAGTCATTGCCACAAGCGATCTAGTGCCCACAT
>NC_058416.1:20497489-20515209 GCF_002201575.2 Neomonachus schauinslandi | reverse complement strand
ACCTTCAATCAGGGCAGTCATTGCCACAAGCGATCTAGTGCCCACATTCAATAAAACCTCCATGGTCCTTTCAGCTGTCAGAGAGTGGGCCTCTTTCTAGATACTCTTCTAGCTTCCTGCAGTCCCTCTTATAATACTTGCAATGTTGACCTTTCTTCCCTAAGTTGTCAAGATGTTTTATTTTCACTGCCAGAGTGGGAACTCCTTGGGGGCAGGGTTTTTTGTTTTTTTTTCCCTCCTTCTTCATTTTTGTTTTCTCTGTAGTACCAGGAATGGGGTATCACACACGGTAGGTACTCAACAAATACTAGTTAAATGAATGAAATTGGAGATGACATAATATAAATATATGAGGTATGCCTTGATAAGAACAAGGCCACAACTATAAAATAAAATTCATGTAAAGGAAAATATGGACATCAAATTTACAACTGAGGTTTTTAGCAGTTATAATGGATATTATTGGCTTATGCATTATTGACAAGGGAATTCATGGAATATGAGCAGGTGGCTCTGTATTTTTTTAATTAAGTTTTTAATTCCAGTATAGTTAACATACAGTGTTATTAGTTTCAGGTGTACAATATAGTGATTCAACAATTTTGATGGCATTTTTGTGGTTAGGATGTCAAGCCTGAAACCAGAAGTCTGAGGCTGGGACCACCCTGCCTCTGGGCACCAGATGGCGCTCACACACCACCAGAGAAGGTTTTGCAAATAGTCTGAAGTTTGTGTTTACTGAAGGAGAGAGCTGTGACTCTAGGAGAAATTCTGCAACAAATTGATTTCCTACAGACTTCTGGGCCATTTCTCTAGTTTCCAAATAAGGGTTTAATACCCACGCATGAAAACCTGATTGTAAAGCACCCAGCTCAGGCTGTATTGAAGGCCAAATCCTGTTTCTGTGAATGCAGTGACATTGTCTTTTCCTGTGTGGTCTTTGTGCCTTTTAAATGGCTTCCTTACAGGGAAATGATATATACCAGAGAGAGGGTGTTCAGGGTATTCTCAGAAATCACTGTTGACCTTCTGAGAAACCCGGGGTGCAAGTGCTTTGGCAGAACACTTGTCCTGAGTGAGCAAGCCAGGGTTTCTTCATACACGGAGTGAGGACACTGCCTCAGTGCTCAGATCTGTGGGGAGATGAGTTTTTACTATGTCTTGTCACCTCTCATCTCCTTACTCTGCAAAACCGTTGTGCCATAATCTCTCTGCTGTTTTCTCTCCTCCATCATTAGTCTGCAGGGATGAAGTAATAAAAACAACAACAAAAAAACAGGCTCTGTCACTTACCACCTGAGCTGGTGTCCTCTTTGAGCCTCAGTTTACTTATCTCTAAAATGAGGTTAACAATACATACTTGAAAAGGTTGTTTTTATAAGAATTGAAAAAAATAACAAATATATGGCCAGTCATGTGCTTTCTTATACCTCTGAATAAACAACAAATGCAGGCTAAGACTAACCAAGAATTTGAGTATAAAATCTCCACGGGTTCATTTTCAGTCTCATTACTTCTGAGCCATCACGTTTGTTTCTCTTCAATTGGGCTGGCTCTTTATGACATGATTGTTTTTCCATTCATTCTTTTATGGGACAGATATTTACTGAGCACCCAGTATGCTCCAGGCACTGTACTAGGTACTGCTGAGACTATGACAACAAGGAGAACAAAATCCCTGACCTCATGGAATGTATGTTTAAGTGGCAGAAATAAATAACAAACAAGTAAACATATGGAATTACAAATATTTACTATGAAGGAAACAAACAAGTGCCATGGTTTAAAAAAAATCACAGTGAGGGGAGGGATATGTTAGTTAGGATGGTCAGGGAAGGCCTTTTAGGGGGAGGCAGAATCAAAATACAGAGGGAATCCTTTGCTGTGGAGTAGGCTAGGGGACAATCCATGAACGCCTGCTGTGAGATTTTTATTTTTATTATCCTTAAATAGTAAATGCAACTATGCTTATGATAATATAATAATACTATCCTGTAACATCTTGCAGTCTGTGTTAACATATTTCTTTGGGAGATTGCATCAGGTGCATCGTTTTACCCCGGAGATTTACTATCAGCCTGGTCCATAGCAGGTGCCCACTAAAAGCTTGTTGAATGAATAAATGGTTACAATGGCCCCTCAGTGTGGGGAAGGCAGGTATTATTGCTCCATTTCAGGAATGTTTAATGACTTGTCCCTGGCCTTATGGGTCACAAGGGAGTCACAAGAACTAGAATCCTAAAATGTATATGTGTATATTTTACTTTTACTCCAGTGTTCTCAGTTTTCACTCTTTGGAATTCAAGTTTCATCCTTATGTTTATGGAAGTTTTCCTCAATATACAAGAATGCTTAGGCAAGATACAGTTCATATATTTGACTAAAACCAGTATAATCTTGTAGGGAATGAGTTGTTTCTAGGTAACAGAGGTGTTGATCCGAGTGGAATTATCCACACCACCTACACTCCACCCATAAAATTCTGGACAGGTTTACACCTGCCAATTGCTGATTCTTGGGTGTATTTCCCAAACCAGTGATTAGCTCTAAAATTCTAATGCTTCTGTGAGTTATTATTAAAGAATGATTCCAAAGCTTCAGGAAAGATGGGGTGACACCATTGTGTATATTGTAGAACATCAATCAGTATTTTAGGAGTGGGAGATGGATTCTTTCACATTCCCATCTGTATTCACCCCTCCTTTATAGGAGGTAAAGTTCATGTGTTTCTCATGTGTTGGTAGATGAAGGAGGTAACTAAAGAGATGCCTGAATAGAACGATCTGAAGATAAGATCTCTGGTCAAAAATCTCTCATAGGGAGGGCGCCTGGGTGGCTCAGATGGTTGGGCGTCTGCCTTCGGCTCAGGTCATGATCCCAGGGTCCTGGGATCGAGTCCCGCATCGGGCTCCCTGCTCCTTGGGAACCTGCTTCTCTCTTCTCTCTCTCTCTCTGTCTCTCATGAATAAATAAATAAAATCTTTAAAAAAAAAAAATCTCTCATAGGGATCTGGAGTGCCACCCCAGTGGCTTTGTTTCTTCATTTCAGGTAAAATCCTTGCCTTGTAGCCTTTCTTTAAATACAAATATATTAATCCATCACTGTGCTAGGTTAGTTTCTGAGAGAGATTCAAAGAAGGACACAAGTCATTCCTCCCTTCCCCGTCCAAGAAATTCATTCATTCATACATCATTCTCCAAGTATTTCCTGGGCACACACTGTATTCCAGATGCTGTGCTAGGCTCTGGAGGAATCAAATAGCTAACATATTTTGAATGCTCATTATGGACAGACACTGACTGTTCAAAATGCTTTTTATGTATTAACTCATAGGCCCTGTTGATAGATCAGAAAGTTCAGAGAGGTTAGATGAATTACCTAAGGCCATAAAGCTAGGGAATAGTTGTGACAGGATTCAAATTTGGGCAGTTTGGCTCTAGAACCTGAGCCTTAACAGGGTCCCTGCCCTTGAGGAGTTCACAGCCTAGCTGGGGGGACAGAAATGTAAAGCGATGAACTGCAGTCCAACAGGGCTGTGATTGAGGGGTAACCAAGGAGACTTCTGGAACTGGCTGCCTGGAAGAGCTGAGAAACCATCACCAGATAGAAACACTGACCTTGGAGCCATAGTTTAGTCACAAACAATACAAACATGAAGAAGCACCTCTTTTTTTCTTTACTGACTTCTTTGCTTTGCTGTTTAGGTGTATCATGCCTCTGAGCTAACTTTAGTAATATAATTTCAAATTATTTTGGGGCGCCTGGGTGGCTCAGTTGGTTAAGCGACTGCCTTCGGCTCAGGTCATGATCCTGGAGTCCCTGGATCGAGTCCCGCATCGGGCTCCCTGCTCGGCGGGGAGTCTGCTCCTCCCTCTGACCCTCCCCCCTCTCATGTGCTCTCTCTCATTCTCTCTCTCTCAAATAAATAAATAAAATCTTAAAAAAAATTATTTCTAAGATAATATAAATGAATAAATTACTGATTGAAGCAATGAACAACATTTGGGTTTGTAAGATATGGCAAGTACACCATACATAAAGAATTTCACTGTATGTTCTTGCTTTTCTCTCTCAACTTCTTTTGTTCTCTGGGTTGGGTGTGGGGCCTGAGCCAGAGTGGAAATTGCCAAGACCCTGGTGGCTCTGCAGGACCACATAGACCTCATTACAACCCCTAGAAACGACTTCAAGGGGAAAGTGGATGATAAATTAGCCACACCAACATGAGATTTTATCCATTAATTCTCTCCTTGCTTATTGTTCCTCAAAATCTGTCTTTTGTCTCCTTTCCCTGAAGTTCAGTATCATTGCTTTTCCTGCCTAAAGGACACGCTCATAGCCTGCGTCTTTAAGGAAGACTTCCCAGGGCCTCACCACTGATTCTTGCTTCATGCCAAACTCCTATGGTGCTTAGAATCCACACCATTCATCTTACTATTAAATAGGCGTGGCTTTGAATAGCTGACATTTTTATATTATGACTTCATATTTCATATCTTTTCCTCAAACAGGAGCTTCTAGTGAACTATACATGTAGGGTTTGGCTTCCTTTTAAAGCCATCCTAATCTTGAATGTGCACCTGTAAGTTTCTCTCCTTTTAAGCTCATAAGCAAGTCAATTTTCCAATTCTATTTTGCTTAAAAATTAGTTCATCTTGTGATTGACTGCTAACACTTTTGACTAAACTTCATTTACACTGAAGTTATAAAAAATTATAGGTATCATCATGGTTGTTGCACCTTTTGAGAATATTTGCATTGTTTTGTGTACCCTTAAAAAACTTTTTAAATCATAAAATATATTTATTTATTTATTTATTTATTTTTAAAGATTTTATTTATTTATTTGACAGAGAGAGACACAGCGAGAGAGGGAACACAAGCAGGGGGAGTGGGAGAGGGAGAAGCAGGCCTCCCGCCGAGCAGGGAGCCCGATGCGGGGCTTGATCCCAGGACCCTGGGATCACGACCTGAGCCGAAGGCAGCTGCTTAACGACTGAGCCACCCAGGCGCCCCAATCATAAAATATATTTAAATACAATTTACCATCGTAACCATTTGTATATCCTTTTAAATTCTCCAAGCTTTTGAGCTAAATAATCTGAATGCATTTCTTTATTTTTATATTCTAATTGTTCATAAATGTATAGGGCTCCACATATTAGTCATTAATGTATCCCGTTGGAGCATTTTTGCTCAAACAGTAATCACCATTTTTCTTGTTTTACGGTGACAGTGAAAACACATGATTGATACATCAGCAAGTATTTACTCAACAAATTCATTGCACTTTAACTTTTGTATTCCTAATTAACTCTGGATCGTGAAAGGCTAGCTGGTAAGTTCACAGTTATGGACAACTGCACCAAACTTAACTACATTGTGCTTTTTACCTTCACCCTTTCCTAGGTTTCAAGTATTATTGCTGCTCAGAGCTGGGGGCAAATTATTTTTGACATTACCTTGAACATTATGACTTAAAATCTAACTAATACTAGTAATATGAATACTACTACATGTAGTAGTTAATAGTTGTCAAGTACTTAACTATATTGCCAGGGACTATTCTAATTGATTTACATAGATTGACTTATATGTGCAAAACATTAATTCCAGTCCATTCTTATGGAGAGTAACAGTTAATAACATCCTGTGAAGTTAGACGTACAATGGATGCAGGTGTTTCTTGGCCTCCCTTGAGTTTGTTCTTGGAATAATAAGGCACAGATATTAAAGCTCACCCAGAAGTAGGTGAGTAGTAAACTACACTAGATTGGAGGTCTCTTGAATTGTTTATTTATTTATTTATTTATTTTTGAATTATTTATTTTTGATGCCCCAAGTGTTGCTAGCACATAAATGTTTGAGAAATAAATTAATGACTATTACTTGATTAGAGCCCAACAAAATATAGCACCATGACAGGCTTTGAAATGGCAGGGCAGACAGCTGTGCAGGGAGCTGAATTTGCAGCTAGAACTTACCTGCTGTTAGGGAAGGAACTATTCCTGTCAAGGAAAAAATTCAAAGTACATAGTGTTGGCTTCGTTCATGATTGCAAATGTCAAAATTCCATTAATTTGATTTTTAAAGTTTAAGGTATTCTGCCATTTGGTTACTCAGTATATGAATAGAATGACATTTATTCTACTTGGCTCTGTAAGCTACACATGCACACTTGTTTGAAGGGTATCATTTATTCCTTTAATGAGAATTTTGGGAGCATACCATGTAGGGCTAAATAGGGTAAGTGATCTGAAGGAAAAGAACATACTCTGAAGTTTAGATTCTAATGGAAGACAGGCCTAATATACACGAAAGTCTTAAGTTATAATGAAAAACTGGGGGATTAAGTGGCAATGAGTGATACAGACAAGGCGATGCATCTATAGAGTTGGGAGAAGGGAGAGAATGAGCTGCTAAGATCTTATGAAGATGTTAAGATTAGGTTCAGACTTAGCCTGCAGAAAGGGGAAGATGGAGGGTCCTTTAGGAGTGGTATATTGTGACCTGGAGCAGGAATGAATAAGGACTGATTTTTGAGGAAAAGTAATGATTTTTTCCTGGATGGAGTGGGGAGTTTTGTTTTGTTTTGTTTTAAATAACTTTATTTATTGAGCACTTACATGCTAGGCATTGTACCAAATATTCAGGTACATCATTAACTTAATCCTTAATATAGCCCTATGAAGTAGCTATTACTAACTTCATTTCCACATGAGGAAACTCAGGCTAAGGGAGGCTAAGTCACTTGCCCAGGGTCATACAGCTCATCAGCAGTGGAGTAGACACATGATCTCAAGTCTCTCCCTCACAGAAGTTTGTGCACTAACCCATCTGCTCTCCTCCCAGTTCATCCAAACCTGGATGAAACCCGTGTGTCAATCTCCATCTCCAAGTCTCACCTCCCTTTAGTATATTTAGGGAAAGGTGGGCTTATGTCATGTTTCCTCTAAGTTGTTTCTGTGGCACATGTTCTTGCTCACTTCTCTCAGCCTGGCCCTGGGGCTCTGCTTGTTTCAGGGGCCGTCAGTGGCCTGGACACTACGGTTGTAGTCCTTGTGATAGGACGCTGCTATCACAGTGCTGGCTGCGGCAGAATGGTCAAGTGGAGAAGGACGTGGTGGTTTTTACTGCTCAATTAATTCTTTACCATGTCGCCAACACAAAAAATTACTGAAGGAATAAACTGGAGATTCTGTTAGTTTGGATGTAGGCTTAGTTGTGGAAACAGAGACCCAACATTAATAGTGGCTTAACTGTGTTGGGGGTGTGTTTCTCTGCCATATAAAAGTCTGCGCTCTTACACGGCTCTCCTTCATGTGACATCAAGGTGGTGCACCTAGTAGAGTCTTTTAGAAGAAAGCCTGGAAGTTGCACACGTCACTTTTACAATCATCCTGTTGGACCAAAACATGGTCACATGGTCCTAGCTAGCTGCAAGGGAGGCTGAGGAATCTTGTCTGTGTTCTGGGTGACCAAGTAGCCAGCTTAAACTCAAAGGTTCTATTAATGTGAAAAGAGCAGAATGAATTTTGAGTGATAGTTACCAATCTGTGACTCAGAATTATAAAAAAGGATAGAACTGTAATACTTAGATGATAAATATGGCTGTTCCCAGACTCCATTAGAAAAGACTAAACTATGGGGCGCCTGGGTGGCTCAGTTGGTTAAGCGACTGCCTTCGGCTCAGGTCATGATCCTGGAGTCCCGGGATCGAGTCCCGCATCGGGCTCCCTGCTCAGCAGGGAGTCTGCTCCTCCCTCTCATGCTCTCTGTCTCTCATTCTCTCTCTCGCAAATAAATAAAATCTTCAAAAAAAAAAAAAAAAAAAAAAGAAAAGACTAAACTATTTGTTTTTTTAGAGAGAGAGTGTGTGAGCTGGGGGAAGTGCAGAGAGAGAGGGAGAGAGAGAATCTTAAGCAGATTCCAAGCCCAGCGTGGAGCCCGACATGGGGCTCAATCTCACGACCCTGAGATCATGACCTGAGCCGAAATCAAGAGTTGGACACTTAACTGACTGAGCCACCCAGGCGTCCTGAAGACTAAACGATTAAATCTCTTTGGGAGGGGTGTTGTTACTTAATAGATGTCCAGTTACAGTCTTTGCTTCCCTTCAGGTGTGCCTTCTTTTTTCAGAAAGAGAAAGGGTGGGGGGAGAGAGAGAGAGAGAGAGAGAGAGAGAGAGAAATGCCCTAAGGTACATCTCTGTCTAAAGGAAACCGTGAACATCCTAAAAGATGTAGTTCCCCCTCTCAGACCCCTCCTCTGCACTGTTGGTGGACACAGTGACCTGCAGCCACACCTTTGCTAAATCCTGAGTTGTTCTATCTAGAGTTACAAGCGACATGAGCAGAAAACCCCAGCCTTGGCTTTTGTGGAGGTGAAGTTGTGCCTCTCCATTCTGCAGCAGACTGCTCGGGTAATTGGCGGCGGGCGGGGGGGGATGTGCGTGTACTCACATACACAGACACGCACCCATATTCCACTCACAGGGACAGAAATGACCCTTAGATTCCATACAGTCGAAATCTAAGTTAACAAAGAGAAATGCTGTTTAAGGATCACAGTCTGGACAGACACCGCAGCGTTGAGCGAGCCTTAGACTTTATGTGGAGTAACGTGAGTTTCTCCTCTTTCGCGGGAGAATCATTGCTCTTTTCAAACATCAGGGCCATCAAACCCTGATGACTACTGTTAAGCTATTTCAATAAACTTTGAAATTACACCTTTTCCCCTTTGGGTCAGATAAAAGTACTCCTGTCTCCCCATACTAGTCTAAGGTCATAATGAAACAAAATATAAATATGTATTTACTTGTTTTCAGAGTAAACCATAGTGTCTGTGTGGGTGTGGTAGTTAGATTTGTATTTCTCATTACATTTGGTAAAATGTTCTCTTATGATTTGCGAATTCTCTGAGCTCGTGTATCCTCTGGTGATAGTGGTTCTTCTGGCTCGATGCGGTTTTCTTTGATGAGTCCTTGGATTGCTTCTATCTGCTTTGCCACCTTTTACCCCCAGCTCTGCTCCAGCTGAGGATGCATTGTATCCTTCCTGCCAGATGTTAAATAGTTACTTTTTTTTTAAAGATTTTATTTATTTATTTGAGAGAGACAGAATGAGAGAGAGCACATGAGAGGGGGGAGGGTCAGAGGGAGAAGCAGACTCCCCGCTGAGCAGGGAGCCCGATGCGGGACTCGATCCAGGGACTCCAGGATCATGACCTGAGCTGAAGGCAGTCGCTTAACCAACTGAGCCACCCAGGCGCCCCTAAATAGTTACTTTTAATCAAAACCTTCACTTGGGGAAATTTGCCTAGCAGCTCTATTCCTCAAAAGTTCCCTTCCAGAATCAAAGCATGAATATCTAAGACAGAAATATGGTATAGAAATACAGAACCTCTAAGTGACAACCATTAAGGTTAATAGCTCTGTTTTCTCTTCTTTCCTTGCATCTTCTTTTCTAAGCAAAAGAGGCATTTAACTGCAATGGAGTTTTCAGAACTTATGGAGAATTTGGGTCTAAAAAATTATGTCACTAAAATTACAAGTTGAACAGATGCAATAGAAGAGTGTTACAAATGCATTCAAAGTGGTTTTTGCTTCACATCATCGTTGGCTTTTTCCTTCTCAGAAGCGAAGTAAAAGTGGACAGTCGCTCTGATTGTCCCCGGCAGCTGGTTCTGAGTCTCCACACAGTCGTTTTCAGTCTCAGCCGCTGTTAGAATCCCTGCGGAAATATTTAACATGCCAATGCTTGAGTCTCACTCCCAGGGCTTCTACTCGGTCTTGAACGAGGCCTGGGTCTTAGAGATTTAAGAGGTGATTTTAGGGCCCAGCCACTGGTGGGCTCTGCTACTCAAGCTTTTGAGGTAAAATTTTGACTGTAAGGATTTAGATTTACTATGTGCTTAGGATAAGTGCACGGGAAAGGAGGAATCTCAGGCCCAGGAGTGAATTAAACTTCCCTTCTCCCAAGCATCCCTTTTGGAGCTGCTTGGCTGGCCCTGTGTGCCCTGAGGGGCTGGGATAAAGCAGGTGGGACCCACCCTGCCTCTCCCCACGCCCTCTTCTCTCTGAGCTGCCCCACCAGACACCGTGGACAGTTCCTAAGCAAGCCAAGGCACATTTAGATTTGCCCTGGACTCTTACAATCGCTTTTTATAGCTTTGCCCCTTGATTCAGTTAATCTCTGCAGTCCAGGGGTTTTAAAGCGAGCTTTTAGAAATGGGACAGTTAGAAGTGCAGGAAAGTGAGAGAACATTCAAATTTTCACATTTGAAAATTTGGAGACATGGGGCCAATTGGTGATGCCTTGGTGAACAGTATTAATATTGTTGTTTACTCCCCAAAGATATTTTTTTGTTCTTCGTAGGCATTTATTTGGTGTTTTTCTGCATCTTGCTCTTCAGTAATTGGTAAGATCTGATGTATGTCTAGACAGAATAATGTTAAATGATTATGTTTGGCTCATATTACATTTCTGCCTTATAATAGTCTGTTTAAAGAGACCATTCATTTTTCATTAAAGTGCAATATGAACATTGAGTTTGGCCTTTCTCCAGTTTTTTCTGTCAGCCATTGGAGACAATGGTATGTAAAATTTATATTTGCTTTGGAGCCATGTAGTTTGAAAAATTACTTAAGATATCTGAGCCTCAGTTTCATTTTTGTAAAATGGGGATAATCTCTATCTTACACGGTTGTCTTCTTTAATTGCTGTATTAAAATTATTAATATTATTTGGTTTTCTAAAAACCCATTTTACAATTGGAACAATTAGGCAGTAAAATAAATAAAGTAATGTTGAATTATAATCCAAAGTCCAACACATTTTTCAATCTCAGGTTAAAACAAAGTGTCTAATGGTAAACGAAACAAATTAATTTAAATAAGACCCAGGCCATCCTAAAGAATTTGTAACACTTAATGATAATAAACTACACATTAGAGAGGTTAGGGATATCAAAGGGAGATATTCTGTCTTTGAAAAGCTTTAAAACAATGTCAGTAACTTTTGTCTTTGAAAAGGAGAGCCCTCGAAGTTTTTCCACCTTTGTTTTAAGTTATTTTTAAGCTCGTAATCCTGTAATACAGTGTTTTGGCAGATTCCTTAACGTCCTTCTATTTTTCCTCTCACTTAGAAAAATGACGCTGGAGTAGTTGGTTATATTTTGCTGACATTTAGGGGAATAGACTTTGATAATGTCATTCCTCCTGTTTCTCTCCATCCTTATCTGCATGCCCTTACTTTATAGGTGTACAAAAACTCTCTTTAGCTAAAGGTCAGATATTTTTTGAAAAGTGAAAATTGTATGTTTCTTATTTTCCAAAGCCTGTTTCTACTTCCCTTTTGGTGATCCCATGAAAAGATGGATACATTTGCAGGTGTGAAAGAGATCAGGAGAGGATAGGAGAGAAAGGAGGCAGTGGGTGTGTCAGAGACTTCTGCTCCTCTTAGGCAAGGCCTCAGTCGTCATCACCTCTGTCCTGCTTCCCTCCCACAAAAGAGATCATGTTCAGCCGACAACTTTGTACTGTATCCAAGGGCCTGGGGAAACTTTATATTTGCATAGTACCTCTTATGTGTGGTTTTTATTGTGCTCACCTTCATATTTTGAGGATCTAGTCTCGTTAAATCTTGTTTTATGTGAAATCGTTTAGCATCCTTCCTCCTTCCTTCCTCCCTCCCTCCCTCCTTCCCTCCCTCAGAAAAGAGTTGATGATTTACGAACTAATGGGAATGTCCTATCAGGAGAAGGGAAATAGAAAGGCCTTTGAGGTGCTGGAGAAATCGAGGTGGAAGCTTCTCCCCAAACTGATGAGAAAGGTTTGAGGTCTCACATGAGTGGGAGTAAATGCCCTGCTTCAGGTCAATGGCTGAGAAAATGCGAAGGCCTCAGAAAAATGGCACCTAAAGGAAGGGAGACCTTTGGCCTGACGACTGCCAGTCCAGGAAAAGATCCCTAATGGCCCATTCATGGCAGGGAGGCCAGGACTCCTGCCCTTGCAGGACCACTGTGGTTTTGGAGAATGAGGATGTTCACCCAGGCTCTTCCTGCCTTTTCTGCACTTCACATGACCCCACTGATGCTGGTGCAACCTAGGAATGGAAGGGGTGCTCATATGACTAAGATAAAAATGCAGGCTTGGTGCCACATTCAGTTGATTAAAAAGCAATAAAACAGCAATATTTCTAGAACACCTGAGCTTGTGGACTGAGATTCATACTGGCTACACTAGAATTAATTCATGGCTAATTGATTTGAGGGGAAAATATTGATCTTTCACACCAAAGGGAGTCATTGACTTTACTCTCCAGCTGTCCTTTTCCTTCCATATCTAACTCACTTTCTCATCTCTGGAAAGAGCACGGGTCTGGGAATCAGGACTTGGGATTCCAAACCTTGGCCTTGGATAAGCACTTAACTCCTGAATACATAAATCCATGATGTGCCTGAGAGTCCCCCATTGGTGGGGGCTGAGGAGGGGGAGCAGGTTGTGGGGAATGTGTAGTGTGAAGAATGCTGGGCTGGCTCAAACTCAAAGTTTGATTTTTAATACTAATTTTCATCTTTGGCAAATTATTTAATTTTTCCCTGCCCCAGTTTCCTAAACTTGAAAATATTGATCATTTTTTTTATGAGGACAAAATGCAATGGTATATGTGGGAATGCTTTGTAAATTATAAAGCACTACACAAATTTAAGGGCTTATTACCAATTAATCAACAAAGATTTTGAGAGCCTGAAGTATGGTGCTTGGGTCTGCAAGAAAAATGGAGAGGAGCCCATCAGGACTTCAGGTCTCAGTGAACTTGCAGATGAGTTCAGATGAGAACAAGTGTAATATACATGAAATAATTAGAGGACACTTAGCCAGAGGGAACTTTTAAAAAAGATTTATTGGGGTAGGATAAAGAGCTAGGGCCAGAGTTTTATATGTTATTAAAAAATTATGAAATTAAAGCAAATAAAAACAATTATTTACCAAGTCTTCTAATGTCTACCAAAACAAACCCAGATATATCTTCCCAGATATATTTTTTAGTTTTTATTTTTTTCCTGGAACTTTGTATATCACAGCAGCAGACAATTCCCATCCTAATCAGAGAATTAAGATAAACTTATCTGGGGGAGAATCTTCATATTGTTTAAATCCCAGATCGCTAAAGATTCTTCTTTTTTTGATTTCATGGAAGTAGCTTGTCCCTAAGCAATGTGTGTTTTTTAATTATTATTTATTTATTTGTTTATTATTTTTTTTAGTTTTAGAAAAGCGGGGGAGGGGCCGTGGTAGAGGGAGAATCCTCAAGCAGACTCCCTGCTGAGTGCAGAGCCCGAGGCAGGGCTCCATCTCAGAACCCTGAGATCTTGACCTGAGCTGAAATCAAGAGTTGGACGCTTAACTGACTGAGCCACCCAAGCACCCCAGCAGAGTTTGTTTTTTTTTTTTGTTTTTTGTTTTTTTTTTTAAAGATTTTATTTATTTATTTGAGACAGAGAGAATGAGATACAGAGAGCATGAGAGGGAGGAGGGTCAGAGGGAGAAGCAGACTCCCTGCCGAGCAGGGAGCCCGATGCGGGACTCGATCCAGGGACTCCAGGATCATGACCTGAGCCGAAGGCAGTCGCTCAACCAACTGAGCCACCCAGGCGCCCCAGAGTTTGTTTTAAAAAGAAATGAGGGGGAGGGGAAAGATGGCAGAGGAGTAGGAGACCCTATTTCAACTGGTCCCCGGAACTACCAGACCACTCTGAGCACCCACGAAACCAGCCTGAGATGTAAGAAGATCTGGATCTCTACAAACAGAATATCGCAGGCGGTTGGTTTTGAGGTACGAAGCGGAGAGCCGTGATTCTGCGGGCAGATATCGGAGGATAAACGGCAGTGGGAGGGTGCCTGGCCATGGGGATCCTACACCGCTGGTGAGTGACAGCCTCGCGCGCTGCGGACAGGGCACAGACTCGAAGACCGGTAGCGTCGGGAAAGGACTTTAGGGCAGCCCCCGGGGTGGAAAACCAGACTGGCGGGGGCCGCGCGCACGCGAACTGCAGCCCCCCCCCCGGACAGAAACCGGAGCGACGGTCGCGCGCACGCGAACTGCAGCCTCCGAGTCGGAAACCCGGTGCGCCGGGGTCGTGCCACAGTGAACTGCAACCCCCGGGGGTGGAAACCCCAAGCAGCGGAGTCGCGCGCTCGTGAACTGCAGTCCCCCGGACAGAACCCCAAGCGGTGGAGTCATGCGCCTGCGAATTGGGAGCGGCTGGCGGTTTTAGAAGCACAAAGGGCAGAGACGTGCCCCGACCTGGAGGCAGGACTGGGAGCGCTGCGGAGGGGCGCACAACCCAGGCCGCTGCAGTTTATAGCAGCACGGACAGAAACGGAGACAGTGTGGCCTGGAGAGCTCGCTGAAGAACAGACTGCGGTCTCTCTGCTCTGAGGTAGAGGGTTGGAAACGGTCTCTTCTGCTCTGACTTGCGGAAGAGATGTGGAAAGCCGCCAGGGAAAGGCGCCAGAGAACAAAAGTCCCAAAGACTGATTCCCACTGAGCCCATCCCCCGCCACAGGGGCGCAGGGCAACTCTGCCCAAACAGGGTTGCCTGAGTAACAGCGCGGCAGGCCCCTCCCGCAGAAGACAGGCTGGGAAAACAAGAGGCCAGCAACCCTAAGGTCCCAAGAAAACAGGTGCATCTTGCTTGGGTTCTGGTCAATAATTTCGACTATATACATTCCCTCAAATACCCATCAACAGAATGACTAGGTGAATTGGCAGAACTTAAAAATGCTATCAATGAGATCCAATCTAATCTAGATAATCTAACAGCTAGGGTAACTGAGACAGAAGAGAGAATAAGCGATCTGGAAGACAGTATAATAGATAAAAAGGGAAAAGAGGAGGCCAGGGAAAAACAACTCAGAATCCATGAAAATAGAATCAGAGAAATAAGTGACACCATGAGGCGTTCCAATGTCAGAATAATTGGAATCCCGGAGGGAGTGGAGAGAGAGAGAGGGCTAAAAGATGTATTTGAGCAAATCGTAGCTGAGAACTTCCCTAATCTGGGGAATGAAACAAACATTCGAGTCCTAGAGGCAGAGAGGACCCCTCCTAAGATCAAGGAAAACAGGCCAACACCCTGGCATGTAATAGTAAAACTTGCAAATCTTAGAACCAAGGAAACCATCTTAAGGGCAGTTAGGGGGAAGAGATTCCTTATATACAGAGGGAGGAACATCAGAATAACGTCAGACCTATCCACAGAGACCTGGCAAGCCAGAAAGGTGTGGCAAGACATATTCAGGGTACTAAACGAGAAGAACATGCAGCCAAGAATACTTTGTCCAGCAAGGCTGTCATTTAGAATGGATGGAGAGATGCAGAGCTTCCAAGACCGGCAGAAACTGAAAGAATATGTGACCACTAAGCCGGCCCTGTAAGAAATATTAAGGGGGGTTCTATAAAAGGAGAAAGACCCCAAGAGTGATCTACAACAGAAATTTACAGGGACAGTCTATAAAAACAATGTCTTCACAGGCAACATGATGACAATTAATTCATATCTTTCAATAATCACTCTCAACGTGAATGGCCTAAACGCTCCCATAAAACGGCACAGGGTTGCAGATTGGATAAAAAGACAGGACCCATCCATATGCTGTCTACAAGAGACTCATTTTGAACCTAAAGATACATCCAGACTGAAAGTGAAGGGATGGAGATCCATTTTCCATGCCAGCGGACCTCAAAAGAAAGCTGGGGTAGCAATTCTTGTATCAGACAAATTAGATTTTAAACTAAAGTCTGTAATAAGAGACACAGAAGGACACTATATCATTCTTTTTTTTTTTTATTCTTATGTTAATCCCCATACATTACATCATTAGTTTTAGATGAAGTGTTCCATGATTCATTGTTTGTGCATAACACCCAGTGCTCCATGCAGAATGTGCCCTCTTCAATACCCACCACCAGGCTAACCCATCCTCCCACCCCCCTCCCCTCTAGAACCCTGTTTGTTTTTCGGAGTCCATCGTCTCTCATGGTTCGTCTACCCCTCCGATTTCCCCCGCTTCATTCTTCCCCTCCCGCTACCTTCTTCTTCTTCTTTTTTTTTTTTTTTAACATATATTGCATTATTTGTTTCAGAGGTACAGATCTGAGATTCAACAGTCTTGCACAATTCACAGCGCTTACCAGAGCACATACCCTCCCCAGTGTCTATCACCCAGTCACCCCATCCTTCCCACCCCACCCCCCACTCCAGCAACCCTCAGTTTGTTTCCTGAGATTAAGAATTCCTCATATCAGTGAGATCATATGATACATGCCTTTCTCTGTTTGACTTATTTCACTCAACATAATACCCTCCAGTTCCATCCACGTCGTTGCAAATGGCAAGATCTCATTCCTTTTGATGGCTGCATAATATTCCATTGTATATATATACCACATCTTCTTTGTCCATTCATCTGTTGATGGACATCTTGGCTCTTTCCACAGTTTGGCTATTGTGGACATTGCTGCTATAAACATCGGGGTGCACATACCCCTTCGGATCCCTATTTTTGTATCTTTGGGGTAAATACCCAGTAGTGCAATTGCTGGATCATAGGGTAGCTCTATTTTCAACTTTTTGAGGAACCTCCATACAGTTTTCCAGAGTGGCTGCACCAGCTTGCATTCCCACCAACAGTGTAGGAGGGTTCCCCTTTCTCCGCATCCCCGCCAACATCTGTCTTTTCCTGACTTGTTAATTTTAGCCATTCTGACTGGTGTGAGGTGGTATCTCATTGAGGTTTTGATTTGGATTTCCCTGATGCCGAGCGATATTGAGCACTTTTTCATGTGTCTGTTGGCCATTTGGATGTCTTCTTTGGAAAAATGTCTGTTCATGTCTTCTGCCCATTTCTTGATTGGATTCTTTGTTCTTTGGGTGTTGAGTTTGATGAGTTCTTTATAGATTTTGGATCCTAGCCCTTTATCTGATATGTCATTTGCAAATATCTTCTCCCATTCTGTCGGTTGTCTTTTGGTTTTGTTGACTGTTTCCTTTGCTTTGCAAAAGCTTTTTATCTTGATGAAGTCCCAATAGTTCATTTTTGCCCTTGCCTCCCTTGCCTTTGGCGATGTTTCTAGGAAGAAGTTGCTTCGGCTGAGGTCAAAGAGGTTGCTGCCTGTGTTCTCCTCAAGGATTTTGATGGACTCCTGTCTCACATTGAGGTCTTTCAACCATTTGGAGTCTATTTTTGTGTGTGGTGTAAGGAAATGGTCCAGTTTCATTCTTCTGCATGTGGCTATCCAATTTCCCCAACACCATTTGTTGAAGAGACTGTCTTTTTTCCATTGGACATTCTTTCCTGCTTTGTCAAAGATGAGTTGACCATAGAGTTGAGGGTCCATTTCTGGGCTCTCTATTCTGTTCCATTGATCTATGTGTCTGTTTTTGTGCCAGTACCATGCTGTCTTAATGATGACAGCTTTGTAATAGAGCTGGAAGTCCGGAATTGTGATGCCGCCGGCTCTGCTTTTCTTTTTCAACATTCCTCTGGCTATGCGGGGTCTTTTCTGGTTCCATATAAATTTTAGGATTATTTGTTCCATTTCTTTGAAAAAAGTGGATGGTATTTTGATGGGGATTGCATTGAATGTGTAGATTGCTCTAGGTAGCATTGACATCTTCACAATATTTGTTCTTCCAATCCATGAGCATGGAA
>NC_058416.1:20472106-20497479 GCF_002201575.2 Neomonachus schauinslandi | reverse complement strand
GGGTTTTCCACATAAAGTATCATATCATCTGCAAAGAGTGAGAGTTTGACTTCTTCCT
The DNA here is from genome assembly GCF_002201575.2 of Neomonachus schauinslandi. Taxonomy (NCBI): domain Eukaryota; kingdom Metazoa; phylum Chordata; class Mammalia; order Carnivora; family Phocidae; genus Neomonachus; species Neomonachus schauinslandi. The sequence goes on along the minus strand of NC_058416.1, from coordinate 20,497,421 downwards.
TGCCAATTTGGATGCCTTTGATTTCTTTTTGTTGTCTGATTGCTGTGGCTAGGACTTCCAATACTATGTTGAATAGCAGTGGTGATAGTGGACATCCCTGCCGCGTTCTGACCTTAGGGGGAAAGCTCTCAGTTTTTCCCCATTGAGAATGATATTCGCTGTAGGTTTTTCATAGATGGCTTTTATGATATTGAGGTATGTACCCTCGATCCCTATACTCTGAAGAGTTTTGATCAAGAAAGGATGCTGTACTTTGTCAAATGCTTTTTCTGCATCTATTGAGAGGATCATATGATTCTTGTTCTTTCTTTTGTTAATGTATTGTATCACATTGATTGATTTGCGGATGTTGAACCAACCTTGCAGCCCAGGGATAAATCCCACTTGGTCATGGTGAATAATCCTTTTAATGTACTGTTGGATCCTATTGGCTAGTATTTTGGTGAGAATTTTTGCATCCATGTTCATCAGGGATATTGGTCTGTAATTCTCCTTTTTGATGGGGTCTTTGTCTGGTTTTGGGATCAAGGTAATGCTGGCCTCATAAAATGAGTTTGGAAGTTTTCCTTCCATTTCTATTTTTTGGAACAGTTTCAGAAGAATAGGTATTAATTCTTCTTGAAATGTTTGGTAGAATTCCCCTGGGAAGCCATCTGGCCCTGGGCTTTTGTTTTTTGGGAGATTTTTGATGACTGCTTCAATTTCCTTAGTGGTTATAGGTCTGTTCAGGTTTTCTATTTCATCCTGGTTCAGTTTTGGTAGTTGGTACATCTCTAGGAATGCATCCATTTCTTCCAGGTTATTTAATTTGCTGGCATAGAGTTGCTCATAATATGTTCTTATAATTGTTTGTATTTCTTTGGTGTTGGTTGTGATCTCTCCTCTTTCATTCATGATTTTGTTGATTTGGGTCATTTCTCTTCTCTTTTTGATAAGTCTGGCCAGGGGTTTCTCAATCTTGTTAATTCTTTCAAAGAACCAGCTCCTAGTTTCGTTGATCTGTTCTACTGTTCTTTTAGTTTCTATTTCATTGATTTCTGCTCTGATCTTTATTATTTCTCTTCTCCTGCTGGGTTTAGGCTTTATTTGCTGTTCTTTCTCCAGCTCCTTTAGGTGTAGGGTTAGGTTGTGTACTTGAGACCTTTCTTGCTTCTTGAGAAAGGCCTGTATTGCTATATACTTTCCTCTTAGGACTGCCTTTGCTGCATCCCAAAGATTTTGAATAGTTGTGTTTTCATTTTCATTGGTTTCCATGTATTTTTTTAATTCTTCTTTAATTTCCTGGTTGACCCATTCGTTCTTCAGTAGGATGCTCTTTAGCCTCCATGTATTTGAGTTCTTTCTGACTTTTGTCTTGTGATTGAGCTCTAGTTTCAAAGCATTGTGGTCTGAAAATAGGCAGGGAATGATCCCAATCTTTTGGTACCGGTTGAGACCTGATTTATGACCTAGGATGTGATCTATTCTGGAGAATGTTCCATGGGCACTAGAGAAGAATGTGTATTCCGTTGCTTTGGGGTGGAATGTTCTGAATATGTCTGTAAAGTCCATTTGGTCCAGTGTGTCATTTAAAGTCTTTATTTCCTTGTTGATCTTTTGCTTAGACGATCTGTCCATTTCAGTGAGGGGGGTGTTAAAGTCCTCCAGTATTATTGTATTGTTGTTGATGTGTTTCTTTGCTTTTGTTATTAATTGGCTTATATAATTGGCTGCTCCCATGTTAGGGGCATAGATATTTACAATTGTTAGATCTTCTTGTTGGATAGATCCTTTAAGTAGGATATAGTGTCCTTCCTCATCTCTTATTACAGTCTTTGGTTTAAAATCTAATTTGTCTGATATAAGGATTGCCACCCCAGCTTTCTTTTGGTGTCCATTAGCATGGTAAATGGTTTTCCACCCCCTCACTTTCAATCTGGGGCTGTCTTTGGGTCGAAAATGAGTCTCTTGCAGACAGCATATCGATGGGTCTTGTTTTTTAATCCAGTCTGATAGCCTGTGTCTTTTGATTGGGGCATTGAGCCCATTTACATTCAGGGTAACTATTGAAAGATAGGAATTTAGTGCCATTGTATTGCCTGTAAGGTGACTGTTACCGTATATTGTCTGTGTTCCTTTCTGGTCTATGTTACTTTTAGGCTCTCTCTTTGCTTAGAGGACCCCTTTCAAGATTTCCTGTAGGGCTGGTTTTGTGTTTGCAAATTCCTTTAGTTTTTGTTTGTCCTGGAAGTTTTTTATCTCTCCTTCTATTTTCAATGACAGCCTAGCTGGATATAGTATTCTTGGCTGCATATTTTTCTCATTTAGTGCTCTGAATATATCCTGCCAGTCCTTTCTGGCCTGCCAGGTCTCTGTGGATAGGTCTGTTGCCAATCTAATGTTTCTACCCTTGTAGGTTACATATCTCTTCTCCCGAGCTGCTTTCAGGATTTTCTCTTTGTCTATGAGACTCGTAAGTTTCACTATTAGATGTCGGGGTGTTGACCTATTTTTATTGATTTTGAGAGGGGTTCTCTGTGCTTCCTGGATTTTCATGCCTGTTTCCTTCCCCAAATTAGGGAAGTTCTCTGCTATAATTTGCTCCATTATACCTTCTGCCCCTCTCTCTCTTTCTTCTTCTTCTGGGATCCCAATTATTCTAATGTTGTTTCGTCTTATGGTATCGCTTATCTCTCGAATTCTGCCCTCGTGATCCAGTAGTTGTTTATCTCTCTTTTTCTCAGCTTCTTTATTTTCCATCATTTCATCTTCTATATTACTGATTCTCTCTTCTGCCTCATTTATTCTAGCAGTTAGCGCCCCCATTTTTGATTGCACCTCATTAATAGCCTTTTTGATTTCTACTTGGTTGGATTTTAGTTCTTTTACTTCTCCAGAAAGGGTTTCTCTAATAACTTCCATATTTTTTTCAAGCCCAGCTAGTATCTTTAAAGTGATGATTCTGAACTCTAGATCTGACATTGTACTAATGTCCGTATTGAGTAGGTCCCTGGCAGTCGGTACTACCTCTTGTTCTTTTTGTTGAGGTGATTTTTTCCGTCTTGTCATTTTGTGCAGAGGAGAATAGATTAATGAGAGAACAAAATGCTAGCAGAGTAACAACGTCCCCAGAAAATATACTCTAAACAAATCAGAAAAAACCTGAAGCAGTGGGAAAAGAAAGGGAAAGAGAGAAAAAAGAAAAAGAAAAAAAAGAAAAAGATAAAGATAAAAACAAAAACAAACAAAACAAAACAACAACAACAAAAAAACCAGAATGTGAACAAATATGATCAGGCTGGTATATAGATCACTGCCACACACTAGATTTGGGGTGTATTTTGGTCTTTTAGAAGAAAGTGCCTCCCAAAATTTTAAAGAAAGAAAAACTTATATATGTACAAAAATAAGGGTTGATATGATGAAGGGATGGAATATGACTGTAAAGATGGAAATTATAAAAAATTTTATAAAAGGAATTGATAAGAAGTTGTTTGAAAAAAGAAAGAAGAGGATTTAAAGAAAAAAAAAAGGGAGAGGATGTGATCAGGCAGGGGAATAGAAAACACCATATACTAGAGATTTAGGGTATATATTGATCTGTTAGAAGAAACTATCTCAAAATTTTAAAGAGAGAACAACTTATATATATAAGCCAAAAATACGGGTAACTACTATGAAGGGATAGAATATGACTCTAAAAATGAAAAATAAAAATGTTTTTTTTTTTTTAAAAAAGGGATAAGATGTTGGTTGAAAAAGGGAAAAAGAAAAATTCAAAAAGAAAAAGAAAAGAAAAAAGACAGTAAAAAAAAATTAACTTTGAAAGACTAAAGAATCATGGTAAAAAAGCCATGAATTCTATGTGCAGTAGTCCCCTAGAGCTGGAGTTCTGCCGTTCTCATTGATGGGTAAACTTGGTCTTGGCTGGCTGTTCTCGCTGATCTTCTGGGGAGGGGCCTGTTGCCGTGGTTTCCAAATGTCTTTGCCGGAGGCAGAATTGCCCCGCCCTTGCCCCCTCCCAGCTAAGTAATCTGCTCAGGTTTGCTCTCCGGGGCTTTTGTTCCCTGCGAGCTTTCCGTACAGCTTTGGAGGCAGAGAGTGAAAATGGCGGCCTCCCAATCTCCGCCGCGGAGGAGCCGAGAACTCGGGGCCCCGCTTCTCAGTGAGCCCCCAGAGAAAAGCCGTCAGTCACTCCCTTCTCCCCGGTCTCCGGCCGCACTCCGTGCTCACCCGGCCTGTGACCGCGCGTTTCTATCTCTGGCACCCGACCCCGGGTGGAGTCTCCAAACCCAGCAGATCCCTGCGGTGCACTCCCGCGCGGCTCCTCCCAGGGGAGGAAGGTGAGTCTCCCCGGATCTGCCGCTTGTTGGGTCCCTGCTGGAGGAGCAGTGGCCCGACTGTGCCGCGGATCACGGTTTATGGCAACCCCGAGCTGAGAGCCCGCGCCTGGGCTCCGTCTCTGCAGCCGGCTTCCCTGCTCCGATACCTGGGAGCTCTGCCACACTCCGGCACCCCCGGTCTTTCTGTGACCCGTGGGCCCTGAGACCACACTGTCCCAGAGGGTTCCACCCCCCGCTTAGCCACCAGAGTGACGTCCCTCAGTGGAACAGACTTTTAAAAATTCCGATTTTGTGCTCCGTGGCTCTATCACTTGCCAGAAGCGGCCGCCGGAGACCCCTCCCCCGCCGTCTATCCTCCCGAATATCGTCTCGGATTCACTTCTCCGCACGTCCTACCTTCCAGAAAGTGGTCGCTTTTCTGATGAGAGAGTTGTTGCTCTTCTTTTCTTCGATCTCCTGTTGAGTTTGTAGGTGTTCAGAATGGTTTGATCCCTATACAGCTGAATTCCTGAGACCAGACGAAATCCAGGTCTCCTACTCCTCCGCCATCTTGCTCTGCCACCCACTATATCATTCTTAAAGGGTCTATCCAACAAGAAGATCTAACAATTGTAAATATCTATGCCCCCAACATGGGAGCAGCCATCTACATAAGCCAACTGTTAACCAAAATAAAGAGTCATATTGATAACAATACGTTAATTGTAGAAGACCTCAATACTGCACTCTCAGCAATGGACAGATCATCTAAGCAGAAAATCAACAAGGAAACAAGAGCTTTGAATGATACATTGGACCAGATGGACCTCATCGATATTTACAGAACATTCCACCCTAAAACAACAGAATACTCATTCTTCTCGAGCACACATGGAACTTTCTCCAGAATAGACCATATACTGGGTCACAAATCAGGTCTCAACCGATACCAAAAGATTGAGATTATTCCCTGCATATTCTCAGACCACAATGCTCTAAAACTGGAACTCAATCACAAGAAAAAATTTGGCAGAAATTCAAACACTGGGAAGCTAAAGACCACTCTGCTCAAGAATGTTTGGGTCAACCAAGAAATCAAAGAAGAACTTAAACAATTCATAGAAATCAATGAGAATGAAAACACATCGGTTCAAAACCTATGGGATACGGCAAAGGCGGTCCTAAGGGGGAAATACATAGCCATCCAAGCCTCACTCAAAAAAATAGAAAAATCCCAAATTCACCAACTAACTCTACACCTTAAAGAACTAGAGAAAAAGCAACAAACGACGCCTAAGCCACGCATTAGAAGAGAAATAATTAAAATTAGAGCAGAAATCAATGAATTAGAAACCAGAAACACAGTAGATCAGATCAACGAAACTAGAAGTTGGTTCTTTGAAAGAATTAATAAGATTGATAAACCACTGGCCAGACTTATCCAAAAGAAAAGAGAAAGGACCCAAATTAATAAAATTATGAATGAAAGGGGAGAGATCACGACTAACACCAAGGAAATAGAAACAATTATGAGAAATTATTATCAACAACTATATGCCAATAAACTGAGCAATCTGGATGAAATGGAGGCCTTCCTGGAAACCTATAAGCTGCCAAGACTGAAACAGGAAGATATTGACAACCTGAATAGGCCAATAACCAGTAACGAGATTGAAGCAGTGATCAAAAACCTCCCAAAAAACAAGAGTCCAGGGCCTGATGGATTCCCTGGGGAATTCTGCCAAACATTCAAAGAAGAAATAATACCTATTCTACTGAAGCTGTTTCAAAAAATAGGAACAGAAGGAAAACTTCCAAACTCATTCTATGAGGCCAGCATTACCTTAATCCCCAAACCAGGCAAAGACCCCATCAAAAAGGAGAATTTCAGACCGATATCCCTGATGAATATGGATTCCAAAATCCTCAACAAAATCCTAGCTAATAGGATCCAATAATACATTAAAAGGATCATCCACCACGACCAGGTGGGATTTATCCCTGGGATGCAAGGGTGGTTCAACATTCGCAAATCAATCAATGTGATAGAACACATTAATAAGAGGAGGGAGAAGAACCATATGGTCCTCTCAATTGATGCAGAAAAAGCACTTGACAAAATACAACATCCTTTCCTGATTAAAACTCTCCAGAGTATAGGGATAGAGGGAACATTCCTCAAGCTCATAAAATCCATCTATGAAAAACCCACAGCAAATATCATCCTCAATGGGGAACAGCTGAGAGCCTTTCCCTTAAGATCAGGAACATGTCAAGGGTGCCCACTCTCACCACTGTTGTTCAACATAGTACTAGAAGTCCTAGCAACAGCAATCAGACAACAAAAAGAAATAAAAGGTATTCAAATTGGCAAAGAAGAAGTCAAACTCTCTCTTTTTGCAGATGACATGATACTTTATGTGGAAAACCCAAAAGACTCCACCCCCAAATTACTAGAACTCATCCAGCAATTCAGTAATGTGGCAGCATACAAAATCAATGCACAGAAATCACTTGCTTTCTTATACACTAACAACGCAACTGTAGAAAGAGAAATTAAAGAAACAATTCCATTTACAATAGCACCAAAAACCATAAGATACCTCGGAGTAAACCTAACCAAAGAGGTAAAGGATCTATACTCTAGGAATTACAAAACACTCATGAAAGAAATTGAAGAAGACACAAAAAGATGGAAAAATATTCCATGCTCATGGATCGGAAGAATAAACATTGTTAAAATGTCTGTGCTACCCAGAGCAATCTATACCTTCAATGCCATCCCAATCAAAATTCCAATGACATTTTTCAAAGTGCTGGAACAAACAATCCTAAAATTCGTATGGAATCAGAAAAGACCCTGAATCGCCAAGGAGATGTTGAAAAAGAAAAACAAAGCTGGGGGCATCACGTTGCCCGATTTCAAGCTATATTACAAATCAGTGATCACCAAGACAGCATGGTACTGGCACAAAAACAGACATACAGACCAATGGAACAGAATAGAGAACCCAGATATGGACCCTCAACTCTATGGTCAAATAATCTTTGACAAAGCAGGAAAAAACATGCAATGGAAAAAAGACAGTCTCTTCAATAAATGGTGTTGGGAAAATTGGACAGCCACATGCAGAAGAATGAAACTCGACCATTCTCTAACACCATACACAAAGATAAACTCAGAGTGGATGAAAGACCTCAATGTGAGACAGGAATCCATCAAAATCCTAGAGGAGAACATAGGCAGTAACCTCTTCGACATCAGCCACAGCAACTTCTTTCAAGATACATCTCCAAAAGCTTGTGAAACAAAAGCAAAAATGAACTTTTGGGACTTCATGAAGATAAAAAGCTTCTGCACAGCAAAGGAAACAGTCAACAAAACAAAGAGGCAACCCACAAAATGGGAGAAGATATTTGCAAATGACACTACAGATAAAGGGCTGGTATCCAAAATCTATAAAGAACTTCTCAAACTCAACACCCAAAAAACAAATAATCAAGTCAAAAAGTGGGCAGAAGAGATGAACAGACACTTCTCTGAAGAAGACATACAAATGGCTAACAGACACATGAAAAAATGTTCATCATCATTAGCCATCAGGGAAATCCAAATCAAAACCACACTGAGATACCACCTTACACGAGTTAGAATGGCCAAAATGGACAGGGCAAGAAACAACAAATGTTGGAGAGGTTGTGGAGAAAGGGGATCCCTCTTACACTGTTGGTGGGAATGCAAGTTGGTACAGCCACTTTGGAAAACAATGTGGAGGTTCCTCAAAAATTTAAAAATAGAGCTACCCTATGACCCAGCAATTGCACTCCTGGGTATTTACCCCAAAGACACAGATGAAGTGAAAACAAGGGCCATATGCACCCCAATGTTCATAGCAGCAATGTCCGCAATAGCCAGACTGTGGAAAGAGCCGAGATGCCCTTCAACAGATGAATGGATAAAGAAGATGGGGTCATATATACAATGGAATATTACTCAGCCATCAGAAAAGGTGAATACCCAACTTTTACATCAACATGGGTGGGACTGGAGGAGATTATGCTAAGTGAAGTAAGTCAAGCAGAGAAAGTCAATTATCTTATGGTTTCACTTATTTGTGGAACATAAGGAATAACATGGAGGACATTAGGAGAAGGCAGGGAAAAATGGGGGGGGGGAATTGGAGGGAGAGATGAACCATGAGAGACTATGGACCTGAGAAACAGGGTTCTAGAGGGGAGGGGGGAGGGGGGATTGGTCAGCCCGGTGGTGGGTACTAAGGAGGGCATGTACTGCATGGAGCACTGGGTGTTATACGAAAACAATGGATCGTGGATCACTACATCAAAAACTAATGATGTATTGTATGGTGACTAACATAATATAATAAAATTAAAAACTACAAAAAAGAAAAAAAAAAGAAATGATAGTAAGTGCCAGCCAGGCATCATCATGCTTTACATAAATTAAGCTGTTTATATCTATCTCACAACAATCTTCTGAGTTAGATGCCATTATTGTCATCAGTATCCCCGTTTTATAGAGAGGAAACCGAGGCACAGAGAAATGAAGAGCAAGCAGTGGGGCCAAACCTGAAGCTGTGCAGCCGGACTTCAGGGCTTTGCACGTAACTAGTACTCTGTGTTACTACCAAAACACGGAGTCATCCCTGATTTATTAACCTTTGCTCACAATGACATTTATACACTGTACAGTGTAGAATACCCAGAGTTCTCAGGGACAGTTCTTTCTGGAAACATTGTTTTATTTCATTTCAAGGGAGAATATCTATGACAGTCTGTTCACTGTAGGAACAGTCAGTGAAGACGATATCCCAGGAATACCAGTACTTTCCTTTGTCCTAAGGATTCTCCAGAGTGATAAAACTGGAATCTTTAGTCTTAAACTCATATATAAATGACAATTTGAGGAGGGGGAAAAAAAAGGGAAAAGGAAACAAAGAAGGAAACAACAGAATGAAATCTTGAAAAGACAGAATGGAAAACAACATATGCCAGATTTATTTTAACATGTCTCACTTGAATTCAGCGCATATTGTGAACATTTTCTTACTGAGGTATTTGAATTTCCAGAGATTTTTTTTCTTTCTATTAGTACATCCTTTCATTTTTAAAAATTTTATGTCAGGTATTTGTATGTCCAGATACCTACCTTTAGGGCAAAAGTAGCTACTTACATACCTAAAAAGAAATCATTTGTATAACAAAAATGTTGAATGAAAAATATTAGGTCTATGGGCAGAGGATTCTATTCATGATTAATTTCTCTTTGTTAAACAAATTCACATGGAACTATATATTATTTTGAAAAAAACATGGAGATCTGTAGTAAAGCTATTACACAAGCAGTGATAATAAAATTTTACAGTTGTGATGATTGCGTGTTTTATCTCTCCATTACATCCTACACTCCTTCAAACATTTGGGGAACATTTTGAAGAATGAAGAAGAAGTTATGCCTAATGGTAATTATATTAAGTTGCCAACACCTACTTGTGATACTGAAAAGAACATCGCCATATTAGCTGGCAAGTTTAGATGAAGAAACTGGAGCTTGCTTAAGGAGAACTGGACAGACTCTCAGAAAATTTAAGAAGCCTGGCAGTAAAAATTTCCAGCGTGTAATGACTTCCTAAACACACACATAAAAAACCAGCTTTACGTCCTTAATGATCTCCTTCCTCCTTCTTTCCCTCCTTCTTCCCTTCCTCTGTCCTTCCCTTCTTTTTCCCCTTTGTTTCCTTAATGATCTTCTTCCTCCTTCCTTCTCTCCTTCTTCCCTTCCTCTGTCCTTCCCTTCTTTTTCCCCTTTGTTTTTTCCTTTAGCACATGTTTATTGTCTATTATATTCCAGTCTTTGTTCCAGGCACTCAGAGTGCAGCAAGACAAATGTGGTTCCTTCCTTTTTGGGCCTTACATTCTTTTTTTTTTTTTTTTTAAGATTTTATTTATTTGACAGAGATATAGCAAGAGCAGGAACACAAGCAAGGGGAGTGGGAGAGGGAGAAGCAGGCTTCCCGTGGAGCAGGGAGCCCGATGCAGGGCTCGATCCCAGGACCCTGGGATCATGACCTGAGCCGAAGGCAGATGCTTATTGACTGAGCCACCCAGGTGCCCCTGGGCCTTACATTCTAATCAAGGTCTCTCCAGTGATGTTTCCATTTTCTTCATTTTTACTGCCATCTCTCATGAATAAACATGGCCTATTGTAACGAGACTTCTGACTGCCTTCCTGGATGTCGACTTTCTCCCTCTATATTCTGTTTAGCATATGGCCACCAAATAAATCTTTCTAGCAAGTCACTTAGATCAGTTCTCCATACAGCGAGGGCCATAATGCTACCTATCCCATATGGTTAAAGGGAACTGGCAGGTAAAGACTTAGGAGAGTAAGTTCCCATTAGATATTGGTCCATGTTGTTATTCCAGAATCTCCATTGGCTTTTCCCTTTCCACTAGGAAGAGGTTAGCCTCTCATGCATCACTAGTTTCCCCAAGGTTTTGTTTAGGGCTTGACATATACCATATTAGTACAGTTCTGTTGGGTTTAGCATTTATGGTATAGATAGGTTCAGGTTAGGTTTTATGAAATAACTCAGTCCTAAAGTGATGATCCTCCATGGATAATGGGGAGACACTGTTTGTCTAGAGCACCGTTCAGTATTTCAGATTCTGCTCTGTCAACCTAATGTTCAAGGTGTCCATATTGTTACTTCTGTGTTATGCTGATAACTTTTACATGTCTAAAATAGAACATGGTGTCCCCTTCTAACTTCTCCCTCTTCCTCATTGTGTCCACCATTACCACAATGGTAAATGGCACTGCTGAGCATCCACTTGCTGAGTCCCAGAGACCCTGGAGTCATCCTTGACTTCTTTCTTTCTCTACTCCCCAGGGAGTTCCTAAATAAAGCCCAGAGGTTCTAATTTCAAAATGTTTTTCTACCCAACCCCATTTCTCCTACTCTGTTCCAAAGCATCATCTCTTCTGGCTGGGTTTCCACAAGAGCCTCCTACCTTGGTGCCTTGATTCTACTTTTGTCTTCTACAGCCTATTCCCACATGACAGCCAGAATGAATCTTCTGAAACATTAAATTGTATTAAGAACCTGAGTCTCCTGCTGCCCCAGTGATTTCTCATCACCCTTAGAAGCAACGCAGATGCCTTCCAGAGGCCCTCCGTGACTTGGCTCCTGGCCATGTCTTTAGTTTTCTACCCCTTTCATCTCTTGCTCAAAGCCTTCCAGCCACACTGGCCTTTTTACTGTTCTTCTGACTCACTGCGTATGCTGTCTCCTAAGGGACTTAAACTCCTGAAGCTTCAGTTTCCTTTGTACAAAGGGGATATTTGTATAGTTGAGAGTTTCTGTCTCATGATGCTTGGAGAGATCACAATGGATTAGGCTTGTAAAGTTCACACTTTGCTAGCATATAGTAATTTCTCCATACGTTTTTATCATTGTTCCTCTTTGAATACTAGCCTCAATTTTCCAGGTGTCCTAGATGTCCCACTAGCAAATCAAATTCAGTATTTCCAACCTGAACTCATGAGCACTTCCCCACGAACCATTTCTTCTTCTTGGCATTCCTACTTAGGTGAAGGCCATCACCATTTTTCTAGACCCCTGTCCTCAAACCTCTGTCCTCACCGACTCCCTTCTCACCCTTGCTCAGTTCCCACCTGTAACCAGTCACCAAGTTCTGTTGATGCTGTTTCTAAAAATTTCCATCAGGATGCCTGGGTGGCTCAGTTGGTTAAGCATCTGCCTTCAGCTCAGGTCATGATCCCAGGGTCCTGGGATTGAACCCTGCATCGGGCTCCCTGCTCAGTGGGGAGCCTGCTTCTCCTTCAGCCTGCCACCCCCCTGCTTGTGCTTGCATTCTCTCTCTCTGACAAATAAATAAATAAAATAAAAAAAAAATGGGATGCCTGGGTGGCTCAGTCAATTGGGCCTCTGACTTCGGCTCAGGGCATAATCCCAGGGTCCTGGGATCAGGTCCCGCGTCAGGCTCTTTGCTCAGAGGGGAGCCTGCTTCTCCCTCTGCCTGCCACTCCCCCTGCTTGTGCGTGCTCTCTCTCTGACAAATAAATAAATAGAAATCTTTAAAAAATAAAAATGTCCATCCATCCCCCTCTTTTCTATCTCAATGCTACCACCCTAAACACTAATAGTAACTTCCTAACTGACCATCCTGCCTCTGGTCTCTTCTTTTTCTCTCCCTTTAGTAGTGGAGTTTGTTCTGTCAGTCTTCCGGTTGATTTGTAGGGTATTTAGAATTATTTGATAGTTATCAAGTTGTGTTTGTGGGGCAAGATGAACGCAGGGTCCTCCTAATCCTCCGCCATCTTCTCTCTGGTCTCTCCTTTCTAAATGATCCTGCACGCTACTCTGAGATTCCTGTGGCCTGGCTTAGCCCTGGCCATGCCATTCCTGAGTTCAAAAATCTTCAAAATCTTCCCGTCACCTACAGAAGCAAGGTTCTGTAATGTGGCCTGTTGTTTAAGTTCTCTATTTGTCAGGCCTCTCCAGAGAACCAGAACCAATAGGGTGTGTGTGTGAATGGAGATGTATTATATGGGATTGGCTCACATAATAATGGAGCCTGGCCAGTCTGAAATCTGCAGAGTTGGAAGGATGGCAGGGTGGAGACCCAGGAGAGCTATGTTTCAGTTTAAGTTCAAAGGCATTCTGCTGTAGAACTTGGAAGAGTCAGTGTTGCAGTTGAAGTCTGAATTCAGTGTACTGGAGAATTTTCTATTGCTCAGGGGAGGCTGTTTTTTGTTTGTTTTGTTTTTGTTTTGTTGTTGTTGTTGTTCTATTCAGGCCTTCAGTTGATTGGATGAGACCCACCCACATTATGGAGGGCAGTCTGCTCTATTCAGAGTCTGCTGATTTAAATATTAATCTCATTCCCAAACACCCTGACAGAAACACCCAGAATAATGTTTGACCAAATATCTGGGCACCACATGGCCCAGCCAAGTTAACATATAAAATTAAAAGCCAGTATCTTAACAAGCCCCCTTTGTATAGGCCAGCACACACTCTTTACTTATGACTCCTACTTAGCTCATTTTGAAGTTTAAATCAGCAACCTTCTGTGTTTCTTGTTTTGTTTTTTTTTAATAAGTAAAATATTTTCAAAACGATCCATTGTTCATAGAGGAATTTAGAACACCTGTTGGCCTCTGCCTTTTCATTTCTGTTCCTAGGCAGCAGAGGCTGCTGGGTATGAACTCCTCCCCATAGTTATCAGAAACCCCCCGAAGCCCTAAACCCAATAGCAATCCAGCGAATGAAAAAAAAAATCTATCATTTGTTGAGCTGAACATGAACCACGTACTACACCAAATAGCCCTGAATGATGGTTTTTATTCTTCCCATTTTGCAGCTGACAACACCAAAGCTTAGGGAAACTGAGAGGGTTTAAGTAATTCTCCTGAAGATACATTATAAGTCACTAAACTGGGCTCATCCTGGGAAATTAAAAAACAAAAGCACACAAACAAGAAAATGAAAAAAACAAAACAAAACCCTAACACCTTGATCTATCCCCATCCCTGAGAGATTCTAATTTAAGAAGGAGGGCCTGGGGGTCTGCATTTCTAATGAACTCCACAGGAGATTCTGATATGTAGATTACTCTTTGAGAAACACTAACCAATGGAAATGAGCTTGTGAACATGAATAAATGAGCTCACAGACACAGCACTGCTGTGAGTTAGTGTTCAGTTCTTCAAACCGGCCATTTGGTATTTCAGAAAAACAGAAAGGAGGACAATAAAATTTAGACAGTGGGGCTCACAGAAGAGTAGTTTAGTGCAACACAAGGAGCACGCTTCTCATGTGGGTTAGATACGGGATAGTTCACAATAGGAGGGCTTGAAATAATTGTAAAGGAATGCCCTGAGCTGAAGACCAGTTGAGGAGTGGACTTAATAGGGTTACCTAGACATGTGAGGATTCCATGTTTCTGCAGATAGATAATCCAATGTCAGCTCAGATCCCACCTGGAAGAGATCTATTCATAGATGAAAATACAGCACATGCAACCAGGACTCATTGTTTTCAGTTTAAGGAGAGAATAGCCCACCTTGGTCCTGAATAAGTGGTAGGAGGTGTTTGAGTATGATTTCTGGAGGATGGAGGCTGTCACAAAAATAAATTACAAACAGTGACCCAAAACGAGCTTTGAGCAAATTCATAACGAAAAGCTATGGGTTTTCTCCCTGTTGTATCAGGGTCTTAATACAAGGTCAGAACATTCCTGTGCAGAACTGAGCCACACGGCAGGAAAACATTTACAGAACCCAGAAAAAGGAGGAGTCTAGAATGCCTAGGAGCAAAGATGTCTTGGTTTCTTCTTACCAGTAACTAAACACTTTGAATCCCCTTCATTTTGTGTGTGTGTGTGTAAAATATATATGTATGTTGAGTATAAATTAACTGCATTATAAATGTGCATATATTTATATAATGTATATAAATGTAGATAGTATATATATATAGATGTAACATTTTAGGGTAGTGTATTTTTCAATTATTTCCATATAATCCACTTGTGGTCTTCATAAAACTTTGTGTTCAAGTCACTCCAAGTATTGCAACTGGATTGAATGGGTCTAAACATTAAAAATGTTACAGTACAGGGCGCCTGGGTGGCTCAGTTGGTTAAGCAACTGCCTTTGGCTCAGGTCATGGTCCCGGAGTCCTGGGATCGAGTCCCACATTGGGCTCCCAGCTCAGCAGGGAGTCTGCTTCTTCCTCTGACCCTCTCCCCTCTCATGCTGTTTCTCTCTCTCTTGCTCTCTAATAAGTAAATAAAATCTTAAAAAAAAAAAAGTTACAGTACAGGGGCGCCTGGGTGGCTCAGTCATTAAGCGTCTGCCTTCGGCTCAGGTCATGATCCCAGGGTCCTGGGATCGAGCCCCCCATCAGGCTCCCTGCTCCGCGGGAAGCCTGCTTCCCCCTCTCCCACTCTCCCTGCTTGTGTTCCCTCTCTCGCTGTGTCTCTCTCTGTCAAATGAATAAATCTTTAAAAAAATTGTTACAGTACAAAATATAAAGTGAAAATGCCTTATTAGTCATTGCTTCATTTCATTTAAAACAGTACAAAGAGAAACAGAATTGCAGAAAGTAGGCATTGCTTATCTCAAATAATGAAAACAAAAACCTGGAAAGGGAATATAAAACACAAAAGCAAACTTCAAAGTTTACCTACAGCAGTGATGTAGATTGCATCATAAATAGTTGTATTTCCCATTTTAAGAACAGTATATATTTGCAAGTTCTGAAGTGAATGTTACCTATTCCAAGTTACAAAATATGTCTTCAGCTTATTTAAAACAAAGGCAGGTTGACAGATTCTACACATGAGAATTTTTAGCAATACCATAGAATTCTAATACTGCTTTTTGCGTATCAGGGATTTTTTGGCAACAGAGAGCACCACGAAACAGGAACATATTAAGGAATTCATCTATAAACTGACTGCAGTTTTGCAAATGCCAAATGCTTACTTAAGGTATTTGATATTTCACAGAGCTGGTAAAAGGATTTTCTTTCTTTCTCTAGTTTCTTTCATTCTATTCCTGCACTCGACCAGCTCCTTGGAAATCAAAACTTGCCAGGCCGCGTCACCTTTAATTTGTCTTAATTTCCAGAAATGCTCTTCCTGCATTAATAGTTAATGCTATATAGTATTTTTTAAATAGAAGGCAGATAAAAAGTATTCCTCTGAAGGATGAATCAGAACAATGGCAAAACTATAGTCAAAGATACTTTCTTTTATTTTGCCATGCGCCTATCAAAAGGATTGAAATGATGTTTGTTCTTCTTCAGAGGTAATATATGTATTCTGCCAAGCCCAGGGCCTAGCATAGAGTGGACACTCACTAAATGGTAGTAATTTTTAAAAATACTTTTTAAGATATATTGGCAGAAAAAAATACTTGGCTCTTCTAAGAAAACTTTCATTTTTCATAAAATGAATAATTAGAATAATATATTTTCCCTTGTTTATCTATTTTATAGAACTGATAGAGATGCAGAACTAAGTGCTTAACTTTAGCAATTATTTTAATACTTAATACATCTACTTCTAGTTTTTTTTTACAACTGTAAAAAATTAGCGTCTCCTGTTACTTGGGTTTTAACATTTTGATCAGCTTCAGAATTTTTTTATTTTAGTGCTGAATGTTCAAAATATTTCAAGTATTGCTCCTCCCTCTGTGGTGGCAGTGGACTGTGCAGGCTGGAGTCCTTCACACCAGGAGGGAGGAGCTGCTTAAACCGCCGGAAGAGCTGAAAGTGGAGCTGTCCCAGCTGCGGGCCGCCAGAGTGACAGGCTGTGCAGCTTCCCAGCTCTCCCAACTGGATCCCAGTTGTTTGCAAACCCATCGCCAGTGTTCTCACCATCACCAGCCAGACTCAGCAAGAGAACTCAGGAAATTCCACAAGGATAGAAGTACAAGTCCCTGGATCTGCGGCCCCAGAAGACATGTGCCAGGTGCCGCCGGCTGAACAAGCAGGAGGAGAACCTGAAGACCAAGATGCAGCAGCAGGAGGAGCGCTGTACTGGCTGCAGGAGTCCACAGTCAAGGGCAGCGCATCCTCATCAATAAAACACAAACACACTGGAGACAACGACAGAATGGGAGAAGATATTTGCAAATGACATCAGATAAAGGGCTAGGATCCAAAATCTATAAAGAACTTATCAAACTCAACACCCAAAGAACAAAGAATCCAATCAAGAAATGGGCAGAAGACGTGAGCAGACATTTTTCCAAAGAAGACATCCAAATGGCCAACAGACACATGAAAAAGTGCTCAATATCGCTCGGCATCAGGGAAATCCAAATCAAAACCTCGACGAGATACCACCTCACACCAGTCAGAATGGCTAAAATTAACAAGTCAGGAAAGGACAGATGTTGGCGGGGATGCGGAGAAAGGGGAACCCTCCTACACTGTTGGTGGGAATGCAAGCTGGTGCAGCCACTCTGGAAAACAGTATGGAGGCTTCTCAAAAAGTTGGAAAATAGAGCTACCGTACGACCCAGCAATTGCACTACTGGGTATTTACCCCAAAGATACAAAGGTAGGGATCCAAAGGGGTACATGCACCCCAATGTTTATAGCAGCAATGTCCACAATAGCCAAACTGTGGAAAGAGCCTAGATGTCCATCAGCAGATGAATGGATAAAGAAGATGTGGTACACACACACACACACACACACGCACACACACACACACAAATACTATGCAGCCATCAAAAAAAATGAAATCTTGCCATTTGCAATGACTTGGATGGAAGTAGAGGGTATTATGCTAAGGGAAATAAGGCAATCAGAGAAAGACAAGTATCATATGATCTCACTGATACGAGGAATTTGAGAAACAAGACAGAGGATCATAGGGGAAGGGAGGGAAAAATGAAACAAGACGAAACCAGAGAGGGAGACAAACCAGAAGAGACTCTTAATCTCAGGAAACAAACAGGGTTGCTGGAGTGGAGGGGGGTGGGAGGGATGGGGTGGCTGGGTGATGGACATTGGGGAGGGTATGTACTATGGTGAGCGCTGTGAATTGTGTAAGACTGATGAATCACAGACCTGCGCCCCTGAAACAATACATTATATGTTAATAAAAAAAATTTTAAAAACCCACAAACACACTGTGAAAAAAATTCAAGTATTATAGGAAAAATAGTCTGGATAACCCATTTGTGCCCCCACTTAAAAAACAAAACAAAACAAAAAGCCAATGTTTTACCAGATTAAAAACTTTTTAAAAAAAGAGAATTCTGAGAGAAGCAAAAATACTAACTTTTGCCATATTTTAACACTTCAAAGTGTCATGCTATATACATGGATATGTGAACAGAATTTGACGCATGTATGTCCTGATCCTGTTACTGCTGCTTCCTGCTGGGTGATCTTGGCAGTTAATCAACCCCTCTGTGCTTTTTTCCTTATCAGTAAAATTTTAAAAAATAACTCCTGTCATTCATAGTTGTAAGGATTTATAATAGTTTATGCAGCAAGCCTAAGACAAAGCCTGATATACATTAAATATTCCATAATTGGTGGCTGCTGAATTAATAATGAAACCAATAATATATGCCTTGGTTAGCCTCAGAAGTGTGCTGAACATGAGCCCACAGAGGATCTCCAGTAGATTGAATTGAGCAAGAAAGTAATACTGGTAGCAAAACAAGTGGGTTCTTCCTTCCAAAGCAATTCTGGCTTGACTGGCATTCTCTCTGCTTGATAAAGCGGGGTGTGAGATGGAGACTTGACCTTATTTTTTATAGCAAGTTATTATGTATTGGTTTTTGTTTATATCAAATATAAAAAGTAATAACACTAAGAAAATAACACTGTATTATTTACATAGCTACACATTTTTTTGTAAGGAAGAGAGAAAAATACTTTAATGACTTACAATGATCACGATGGACATGTTTTTCAGGCTGTGGGGTTGTTTCCTGTAACACCCTGGAATGATTATTTACTTTTGTCCAAAATCTGTCCTTGGTTAATTGCATAAAATTTCTGTTGATTACCTAAGAGGTGTGCTATGATTCCAAAAGGCTGAATTTTGCTCATAATGTAGTATACAAATTGAATCTGGAAATTATGCCTATTGGAGAATAGATACTGACTCAGATGGACTATAGCATGACTCCATGTAGAATTGCTTTCTCATCTGTTAAAGTTTCTGGTGTCATAGCCATAATTTTTGTTTTCTTTTGTTTTTGCTTTGGAGGAAGGTGATAATATGAGTCTCAGTATGTCAAGGCTTTATAGATCTACTAATATAAGAATTAGACTTTGGTCTTCAACATTTTACAACTTCTTGAACTGGTAAAAATGAACTAAGCAGAGAATCGTGAGTTCATTGTGTATCAATTTTGACCTCTTTTGCTTTCTGTAGGAAAATATAAAACCAAACAAACAACTTTACCTGTCAGTTGGTCTTCATCTGTGAAAACAAAAATAAAGGAATAAAGGAACAACACCCGTCACATGTCCTGCATAGGTTCATACTAGCCAGAAAAGCACGCGTTTTACTGCAGTGTAGCTATAAAGTCTAGAAACACATCATGTTTGACTCTGTCAAGGCATCAAGTAATGACTGTACTTGACCTGCTGGGGAAGGGGTGCCCTGCCCTGGAGTGGTTAAGGGACTGGCGGGATGATGTCGGCCAGAGCTGCGATGGACTGTGTGGCTCTGTGAAGTGGCATGCATACTTCCCAGACACGGAGCCATGCTTGTTTCTTCCAGTGTAGGCTAAAGGCACAGGTTTATTTAATGGATACTGAAGGCATGAATCATCGGAGACGATGCACTGCAGATGTGTGTGTATGTGTATGCGGGGATCGATGGCAGTGCTGCATTAGGTAACACTTGATTACCATTTTGTACACTGCAGTGGAATAGACATTGCTAATGAGGGAAATTCTTTGAACTTCCATGTATGTCATTGAGCACCCCAGGGATTTTAATCCCATATCACCAAATAGGTATATTTGCCTGTGTTTCCAAAATGTATTGTTACCCTGTAGCTCTCTGGTCCCTGAGTGACACAGTGCCTCAGGTGCCCAAATGTCCTCGTTTGTCTGGGTCTGATGAGTTTCTCAGGATAAGGACTTATAGTTTGTTTTTTTTTTTTAAAGATTTTATTTATTTATTTGACAGAGAGACAGCGAGAGAAGGAACACAAGCAGGGGAAGCGGGAGAGGGAGAAGCAGGCTTCCCGCGGAGCAGGGAGCCCGATGCGGGGCTCGATCCCAGGACGCTGGGATCATGACCTGAGCCGAAGGCAGACGCTTAACGACTGAGCCACCCAGGCGCCCCAGGACTTATAGTTTTAACATTAGGAAAGTTCCTGAAAAGCTGGGTCAGTGGGTCACCCTAACAGTGACATACCAAGATGTGAAGAAGTTGGTCAATATGTGCCACCTTTAATACTAGTACAGGAAGTGTGAAATAAACCTAATGCTAATTTCTAATAATAATTTACACAACAGAGTAGTAGCCATGTTCTTTACCGGTGATTGCTCTGGGTCTCAGGAGTATTTTCATAATTTTCTCCTGCATAGTGTTTGAAACATAGGACAGTGAGCAATAACTGCCAACCAGGATTTAATGGACCAGCTCAGCTACTCACATCAAGTCCCAGCATGGAGCCAGAGAGGTGTGGTATATGAACAAAATCAGAATTAATCAGTTCTGTGAGGATTTTTTTTTTTCTTTTTTTAAGAAGGGGGAGTGGGAGAGGGAGAAGCAGGCTTCCTGCTGAGCAGGGAGCCGGATGTGAGGCTCGATCCCAGGACCCTGGGATCATGACCCGAGCAGAAGGCAGACGCTTAACGACTGAGCCACCCAGGTGCCCCTGTGAGGATTTTTTTTTAAGAGTTTATTTATTTATTTGAGACAGAGAGAGAGGGCGCATGAGGGGTGGGAAGGGGTAGAGGCAGAGGGAGAAGCAGACTCCCCACTGAGCAAGGTGCCCCACCTGGGGCTTGATCCCAGGACTGCGAGATCATGACCTGAGCCAAAGGCAGACACTTAACCGAGTGAACCACCCAGACACCCCTAGTCTGCGAGGATTTGTAAACCTTTTCCTCAGATTTAGAGGGACCTTTGTAGGAAATATTAAACTGGTTGGGCTGGAAGAAAGGGAGGTATAATCCACTGCAAAGAATCTTCCCGGCTTTGTGACTACGTCATGTCTCTTTGATGCAGTTGTCTTAGTGAGCCCCAGAGAAACGTAAGGGAAAGAGCATAGAGCTCTGGAGTCAGGCAGGAAAGGAATCCTACCTTTACAACTTCTTGGCTATGTAACCTTGATCAATTTACTTAACCTCTCTGAACATCTGTGACCCCATCTCTGAAATGAGAGATCCTGAGTCTAGATCAGCTTCCTTTGTTACATACTCCCAGAGCATTATATTCCTTTTCATTAGAGCATAGAGTTTAGTATTGAATATTTGCTCAGTGTCAATCTCCCTGTGAACTCGGGGTGGGGGGGGGGCATCTCCCTTTTCACATTAACTGTATTGCAGTGGGCACTCAAGTGCCGTTTTTTTTGTTGAATGGAGGAATGACAATTTTTGTGTGTGTGTGTGAGGATTACAAGAGATCACTTACGTATGAGGTTCCTGGAACCTTCTTTTCTTTCTCCCCCCAAAATCCCACCCAAATGCCTAATGTTCTGGTCTTGCTTCCATATTTGTAGAAGTAGTTTTAGTTAATAGATATTTTGTAAATATGTAGAGAAACCAAAAACCTAAAGATCAGATGGCATATCTGCATGTTCATCAGATCTGCATATTTGGCCGAAATGCCAATTTCTCTCCAGTTATTTTGGGGTAATATGTATGCAAACTTAGGTTCTGGCCAAGGAATTGTGACCATGGAGAACTGGTGGTTTATTTCCTCATGACTAGTGGTCTCTATTTCTGTGATGAGGATGAACTGACTACCAGCGATTTAGCTGAATTGCATACATTTTCAAATTATTTGTTTGTGCCAGTTTTGAGCCCGGTTATTACATCCTAGACAAGAATTGTGTCTGAGCAAGCAGTGAAAAGTGAGGACTGGCGGGAAGTTTATTTCATTTTATCCAATCAACTCAATATTTCAGCTGTATGTGATTTTCTGTCCAAATGATATAGTTGATTGCTTCAATTTTTTACTTCCTTCTGCATGTCTAGACACATCATTAGAACTGACAAAGAAGATGGAGAATTTAAGTGGCATGCCCATCTCCACAGCACCAGGACTTATGAGAAGGATAATCCCAGGGATTTATTCCTTTCTAAAACAATTCATAGAAAACAGGCCATACTGTTTCTTTGTACAAGGAACACTGTTCAGCTCACCACAAAGTTAATTTGGGACAGGTAATGCCAAATACAGTTATATCCTGTTTCTGTCAGTGGGCTTAAATCATAATACCCTTTTAAGGAGTGCTTTAATTTTGTGTGTGTTTTTAAATAGTTATCTATATGTGACAATTCAAAGTTTTTCATGGTTTTTCTAAGTGATCCCTAGAAACCCACAGTGGATGGTGGACCCTCAGTATTGTTCTCCAGGGTAGGCTTATTGCTGTTGCCATTTCCTTGCCTCTCCACATACTCTGCTCTTCGTGAATATATTACTCTCAGCTATGCTTTCTTAAAGGTTGGAAGTAATGAGGAAATTAAAAACATACAAACCAAACAAATAAAATCTTGTGAATAATTATTTTATGCATAAACCTTGTAAGAATGCAAAATATAGTTGTCACTGACAAAAAAAATACTTTCGTTTTGCCACAAATGCCATTTTAGTTTTTACACAGTTGATACTGAAGGGAAGGGAGAATCTCTTCCTCTACCCGTTTTTGGCTCTCTAGCTGGGGCCCTGTAAATCAGACTGGCGAAAGGCCGATTAACAAGAGAAAAACAAACAGATGTTTATTAACATACGCATCAAGCATGTATCACATGGGAGTACTAGAGATGAGTAACTCAGAGGTTTGGTTAGCATTTTAGCAAAGAAATAACACATTTTTAGAGAAGTGATAGGACAAAAGAAAAAGGACCTTGAGTCTCTAGGGGCAGCAAATTGTGGAAAGGCCAGTATGTGGAAAACTAATGGAAGGTAAGGGCTAGTTAGTGGTTTGTTACACAGATTCCTCTAGTGCCATCTCTAGTTGGTAAGAGTCTAAAGTTGTCTCTGTTACCTGTTGTTCTTCCTGGTGGAGAAGGGAGGAAGGGCACTTTTGTCAGTTTCTGTCCTTTCGTAGGCAAATAGGGAGAGGGGAGGGAGCTTTCCTTGTATCTGCTTTTCCTCAGTGGCCTTCAGCTCAGAATTATTCTTATGCCAAAGTGCTACATTTTGGAATGGTGTATTTTTCTACCCTACAATGTCATTGACCTATTCTTATGCTGCTTTTATTGCATGTGTGTTTATTTTCTTTTTAAACTGTAAGATGAAACTGACAGAATTAAGGGCATATATAATCTCTATATAGCACTCATTGGCATATTCAGGGTTCAAATTAAGCATGTTTACTTTGTAGAGAACAATTATATGATATGATGTGAAAACTGCAAGTGACTTTTTTAAAATAGAAAAGCATACCAAGATCACCTCTTTTATTCACTGTATCAATTCATTCTTATGGTTTAGGACTAAATTTAAAAATAGTTTGGCAGGGGTGCCTGGGTGGCTTAGTTGGTTAAGCATCTGACTCTTAATTTCGGCTCAGGTCCTGGGATGGAACCCCATGTGGAGCTCTGCCTCGGGATCCATGCTCAGCATGGAGTCTGCTTGTCCCTCTCCCTCTGCTCTACCCCCCTCCCCATAAATGAATGAATGAATAAATGAATGAATAAATGAATAAATAAATAAATAAATAAAATCTTAAAAAAACAGGTGGCAAATAAAATTTCTGGAATAAAAGCCTGGAAACGTTCAACTCTCTCAAGTCCCAACATTTTATAAACTACATGGAAGGACATATTATGACATATTTGCCCAGTGTTTTCCAACAGAATTTATTCTTTCCTTCAAAAACATTTACTGAGTACCTCCTATTTTTCAGGTACTAGTGCTGCACTGCCAATTTTAAGAACGGGAACTGAACAAGACCTTGCCCTAGCCCCAGGGGAGTTTACCATGAGTCATTCTTACACAATGTGATGGTGCTTTGATAAAGACAAGTCCAGTGTTGCCAACTAGTTCCCCTTAGAGGTAGATTCTTTGTCAAAGTAATGACTAGTGGGACAAATTAAAACTGTGATCTTTGAGGTTAATCATGGCGGTGGGATAAGTGAGATCATGAAGGCATGTGATAGGAAGGATGTAGGTTGGTAGGCCACAGCCTTCCTAATCTGAAATCTTTTTTTTTTTTTTTAAAGATTTTATTTGACAGAGAGGGAGAGCACAAGCAAGGGGAGCAGCAGGCAGAGGGAGAAGGAGAAGCAGGCTCCCTGCTGAGCAGGGAGCCTGATGCGGGGCTCGATCCCAGGACCCCGGGATCTGACCTGAGCCGAAGGCAGACGCTTAACTGACTGAGCCACCCAGGCGCCCCCCAAATCTGAAATCTTAAGAGGATACTTTCCTGAGTTCTGGGAGGTACTTAGAGCCATGATAGAGAGGAGTTATGATGTGGATTTTCTGAAAAATCAAAAACAGATTTCTGGATCCCTTGCTGGGTCTTCTAGTGCTCCTTTATTACTCTGTCCTACACTTACCCATGATGTTTTCCTGTGCACAGGAATTCATTTGTATTTTAGCACTCATAAGATTTACATGAAAACAAAAAATGAAAACTACTTGCATTATTAGTTGCAAGCCCACGTATGTTGTTAGTGTCCCTGTGGTGCAGCCCATCTTTCCTTCATTCTTCATCAGTCTTTTTAAGCATGTGGGTAGCTTTATCACAGGAGAGTTTTTGGTTAACTCTGAAGTCTGTATAGTCCTGTTGTCAAATATGGTGGTTCAAAACATCTGAGTTTGTCAAATTTGGGTCATCTAATGAAATCAGGTGATTTTTCCTCCTCTATAATCTCCTTATTAATTTCTTGGTAATGTTTCCAGGTATGTACATTTGAGCTAATTTTGGGAGAGAGAGAAAAATATTAGAAAACTTAAATGGCCATGAAACTTGAAAGGTTGAAATCTGAAGAAAATATCTTTCTTCACAAAAAGCTATAGACACTGTTTGAGGAATAATGATTTCTTACTCTCCGTCTTCTTTATGAGAAGAAATCTATAAATTCTATAGGAGGAGGAATATAGGTAAAAGTTCTTGGAGAGTAACTTCTTCTAGGATGTTTAAAGACAGTGGAATTGGTTAATACAGAAATTTCTGTAATATCCTTTTTGATTTTTTAAATTAATATTTATACTCATGTGACTGGGTTGATGTATCTGTGTTCTATTTGGAAAGACAAGATGGCTTCTTTTTTTTTTTTTTTTTTTTTTTTTTT
>NC_058416.1:20385818-20471706 GCF_002201575.2 Neomonachus schauinslandi | reverse complement strand
TTTTTTTTTTTCTTAACATATATTGCATTATTTGTTTCAGAGGTACAGATCTGAGATTCAACAGTCTTGCACAATTCACAGCGCTTACCAGAGCACATACCCTCCCCAGTGTCTATCACCCAGTCACCCCATCCCTCCCACCCCACCCCCCACTCCAGCAACCCTCAGTTTGTTTCCTGAGATTAAGAAGACAAGATGGCTCCTTAATGGACCTTTGGGACCTATTATTCCTTCTTCCATTATTGAAAATTTATCTCATGTGTTTTGTGCCTTGGAACGTGTATTAGCTCCTCTGAGCTTCTGTTTCTTGGGGCACCTGGGTGGCTCGGTTGTTAAGCGTCTGACTTTGCTTTCGGCTCAGGTCATGATCTCAGGGTCATGAGACTGAGCCCCATGTGGGCTCCACATTCTGGGTGTGGAGCTTGCTTAAGATTCTTTCTCTCACTCTCTTTTTGCGCCCCCCGCCTTGTTGCTCTCTATCAAATACATAAATGAATCTTTTTTTTTAACTCATGTTTCTTCTTAAGCAAAGTGAAGATAATCATAGCTCCTACCTTATAGGTCATGGTGAGGACTAATAGGACAATGCTTGTAAGCCTCTAACTTAGCAAAATCTCTGGCAGGTGGTAAGGAATCCACAAATATGAATTATTATTTTAATTACCATTAATTAAGGAGACACTCCTTTCATAATCAGCAGGGCATGCATCTTTAATTTTTTTCACATTGGCCATGACTTGCATTTGTTGTCCACCTTTGGAACACTGACATACATTTATCTGCGTGTCTGCTGATTAGGGTAAATGGACATGTTCTGGTGGGAAAAGGTGCCAACAGGCACTTCTTAAAGATAAATGCAGTGGGCTAACTGGTTGCTCTGGCAAAACTCAGACAATAGCATTCTTGTTTTGGGGAGGGGGTCTCTTTATATGGGACCAGTGGAAGTGGCAGCACATACCCCTGTCCACAGAAACAATGTCATTTTTTAATGTTCAGACTTATTTGCTATAAAGATGACCATATGGGAGGGAGGTTTTGTTCTCTCTCTCTATATATATATCCTTCTATTGCTACTCTACCAAATGTTCAGGTGATATTTTGTGCTGGTTCAAACATTTTTTTCCTTCAAATTTGAAAGTTTCAATGTTTATAGTCTCTTATCAAGAGAAGCCAGGCAAGTCAGGCTACTCCTCCTGTGAGTGTCACATAGATGGGTGTGGGTTATAGAACAGGGACCTGGGCGGCATTTTGAATGTTAGTCATCCTCAATAGCCAGAAGAGGATGGAATCAAAAGACAAGGACAAAACTGTATCTGAAGAAGTCATCCAAGATCAAAACTAGTCATGGCAAATTGGTCATCACTAAGGGGTGGGTTGCTGGTGGGGCAAGTATGGGGAATTTTCCAGAGTTCTATAGCTACAAGAAAAATCATAAAGCAGAAATGAGATGAGAGAGGTCAAGGCATTGGTCATAAATAGGGTTGGGTTGCCTGGAACTTTCTTTCATTGGGTGTTGATTGCATGATGTATGTGTGTGTCACTTGGGTCAGAGGCACAGGGTTTAAGGACCTCAATGATAGATTTTTTTTTTTTTTTTTTTTTTTTTTTTAAATTTTTTATTTATTTATTTGACAGAGAGAGACACAGCGAGAGAGGGAACACAAGCAGGGGGAGGGGGAGAGGGAGAAGCAGGCTCCCCACAGAGCAGGGAGCCCGATGTGGGACTTGATCCCAGGACCCTGGGATCATGACCTGAGCCGAAGGCAGTCGCTTAACCGACTGAGCCACCCAGGCGCCCTCAATGATAGATTTTAAGCATGTATTCAATTTTGTATCCTTTGAGTAATTAAAGTTATTCATCCTAATCTGGAGATGAAGTCACTGACTTCAGTGTTTCTTGCTTTTGAAAATTTGCCATACAGGACATGATTTCTGCTCCTTTTAAAAAGAGGGAATCCTCTCTTGAATACTCAATTCTATTTATCATGATAGAAGGAACAGACTGGAAATGAGAAAGAGAATGAGAGGAAAAGGAGGCATATAAATGGAAAATGTTTTAAATGTATGCATTATAGAATGTATCACAGAAATGAAAAATATGTATTGGAAGAACATCACCCAGATAGCTAAAGTCATTAGAGTATCTTACATTTATAGTATTTCTGGGACCAGCCGGACAGGAATTAAACATCTACTTCTTTAATCAGGAGAAAGAGCTTGGAAAAACCTAAGACCTTTCAACATCTGTAGAATTTTGAAATTTAAAAGTGGTAAAGATTAAAAAGTTTCTTTCCCAATTAGTTTTGACTTTAGTTCAATAGACATGAATGGCACGCTTATAGTTTCACATGATACAGCATCCTGGTCTTTGTTTTCTGCCCTGGTGCAAAAGAACAAAGATCAAGTCATACAAAATCTCAGCTCTTGCACCATGCAGTCACATTGTTGCTCCGGAAACTTGTCAGCATGAAGCATGTCTATGTTACGGCTAATGATTATTCTTGAGCAGAGTGTTAATACACATTAATTGCTGGGTCAAAGGTTATGCACATTAAAAAAAATACTTTTGATATATTATTTCAAGTGGTTTTTCAGAAAACTTATACCAATTTATATTCACACCAACACCTTCTATATGCCAGTCCCTACACTCTAGGAAACCCCAGTCCAACTCTTTATGTCTTAGGATATCAATCCTTTGTCTACCTTATGACTTTAGAAATACTTTTCTAGTGTTTTAGCCTCCGTTGCTCTTCGATTAGACTAGGTAAATCCTTGATGTTTATTTAAATTTCATAGTGTACCTCATGGTTTGAAAAGAGGTTAAAATTGTCCTCTTACTTTGATCAAACACAAGTAAGGGCTTATGTTTGTACTTATTAGTATTAAAATATGGTTACTTAATTTCAAATACTCAAATTCCATCTGGTTGGTTGGCTGGACCATTCATTCATTCATTCATTTCATCAAGCATTTATTGAGTACCCTAAAGGTTTTCTACTTGTTAGATATATATAGTTAGGTCAAACATGATTCTAACTCTGAGGAAGCTGATAGACAAATAAATGCATAATTATAGTTTAAATTACAGCATGAAAGTGTTATGATATCAGAATGCACAGAACAGTTTGCTAACACAGGGTAAGGAAATCTCTAATGAGATAAAATACTCAAGGAAGGCACTTGGGCCATTTTGAAAATTTAGTGTTTGGTGGATATAGTCATCAAAGGGATTTCTCTGTAGAAGGAACAGTATGAGTGAAGGTGCAGAGACATGATACACATTGAAATTTTTGGGAAATATTTTTGTGCTCAGTGTTTTTGTTTGTCTGGATCAAAAAGTGTTGGAGAATCGTGGGAGGGAAGCTAGCGAAGAAGTTGGGGCCAGGATAAAATGGGCCTTTTGTGGACTAAATTAAGAATGAAGAAAGAAATAAGAATTTTACCTTGAAAATTTTGGGGGGAAAGAGGGAAAGGAACAGAATTACAGAGGGAACAGTGGGGACTTTGCTTGCAGTGTTGTTTTTTCAAGAAATTTTAGATTTAGAGTAGAATTACAAAAAGGAGAGTCCCCACATGCCTTTTAACTAGCTTTGCTTAAATAACACCTAACCATAGAACATTTATCTAAACTAAGAAGTTAACCTTGGTACAATCCTATTGATTAAAGAACAGAACTTTATATGATTTCACCAGTTTTTTTACCATTGTTCCTTGTCTCAGAATCCAATCTGGGATTCTCCATGTCTTTAGCTGTTACGTTGCCTTAGTCTGTGATAGTTCCTCAGTCTTTCCTTGTCTCTCATGACCTTCATATTTTGGAGGAATACTGGTCAATTATTTTTTAGAATGTTCCTCAGTTTGAATTTGTCTGTTGTTTTCTCATGATTAGATTGAGGTTATGCATTATTGGGAAGGCTAACTCAGAAGTGACGTTCTCTATCACATCAGGGTGTACATTGATTTTTTTTTTTTAACTCGTATCTGGTGATATTAACTTTAATCAGTTGGCTAAAGCAGTGCCTGCCAGGATTCCTTACCATAAGAAGTTGCCTTTGTAATTACTATATATTTTGGGAGTGTCAACTAAAAATCTGGAAGAAAAGCTTCTTGGAGATTTGGCTATATCTAAGAAATGGTATCACTATTATTATTATTATTAAGAGACTATGCTTTCTGAGCTGGTAGTCTCTATCTCATTAAAGCTCGAGGCTTTCTTGACAGATCAATAATAATTCAGATATTATTGCTCTTTGAAGACTAATCCAGCCTCTTCTTTGATATACATTGTGACATAGCCCACGTGCACTTATTGTATCAAAGGTCACCTTGATCTTTAACCCCCAGCCCCTCTCTCTTTCTCAAATGTCTCTTCCCCTCAATATATACATTCATTTTCTCAGGTCTTTTCCACATTAAAGGAAGTTATAAACAAAAACCCCTCAAAAATCTTCTTTGACCTTGTGACTGTCTTCCTAGTAACCACCCTTTCCACATACTTCTTTGGTAGTCAAGCTTCCAGAATATATAATTTATACTCTATGCCCACTTTCTGTAATCAGCCCAGCCCATAGCATTCTAGCTTTGTTCCATCAAATAATTAACATAATTCTTATTAGAGTCATCACAACCTTTCATTTGACACTTTTCAGTAATTACCTTACTTTACTTCCTGCGACATTTGACTTGTTGACCACGACCTCATTCCTGAAATGCTTTTGTCTTTCTTGGCTACATGGACAATAACACTCTCTCTGAGTTTTCTTGTGGACTTCTGTCTGTGGACAGCTGTCTTTGGATAGTTACTGCTTCTATTTCAATTATCCTGGAATTTAGAGTCCTTTCTGAGGATAATAGCATCTTGGTGTTGGATGTTATTTTATTTGAAGAATTCAAAGGTTTTTATTTTTCAGTTTTATTTAGATAAATATACATTATTAGAATATTCATATTTTACTTGATAATGTACATTAGAATTTCATAAAATATGCAATAAGAATTCTTTAAACTACTTAAATAATGGTCATGAAAGGTAGACTTGACCTTATACCATTAAGTGAGGTCAGTGGATAGACTTTTCTACCTTTACCTCAAATTAATTGAGTAAGCCTAGATTTTTGATGTTAGACCATTTATGTATGAGAATTCTAAGGATATTAGCAACAAAAAGATAACAAGAGCATACATATCATTAAGATATGTATGCTTATTAAGAAAATTAAGAAATTTTTGAAGTAATTTTTCAGGTACCTTGCTTAACCTATTATGAAGGTAAATTAAGTTGGATGCAACTAGTTACAGGCCCTATATCTCAGAGCACTTCATACATTATTTCACCATTATTTATTTGGTAAAATAATGGTTAAATTCCAGTTAATTGTCTCAGTTTTTCTTAGACAAAGAAAATCCATGTAAATAAAAGTACATTAAATGAAAAAACCATTGAAAAGCACACAACACTCAAGTAAATGTAAAGTTAAAATATGAAACAATGTAGTTTTCTAAGATTTAAAAATGATTTTAGTGAAATATTAATAAGTGCCCAAGTGAAGAGAAGAAAACCCTTCTGGTTTTTGAACTATTTAAAATTCAAAAGAATTGAAAATTATTTCAGGTTTAGTGCAGTCAAATCTTTGCACAGTTCTTTGCCTGGATAAAATGAGACTATTAGTAAACATAATATTAGGGAACAATTATTTAAACCACCCTTGAGTGAGCCATAGTTGTTTTATTTAATGGGAAACTTTTTGTCTCCTTCCTTTTATTTCTTGCTGAAGGAGTGCCAGAAGCCATTTAGGAGTATTCAGTGAAGTAAAATGAAAAATAAGCAAAAAGGAATAAAGAAACAGAGAGATTCGGAAACATGTCTGATCTTCAAAATGCAAGTCTATTTGGAAAATAGTATTTTTCATTTTGCTAAGCATTTGTTGAGGTTCAAATAAGTAGTGGAATAAAAGTCTTGTCTTGGGAAGAAGTGGCACTTGCTTTAGGAAAATTAAAATATTGAGGTCCCATTATATACTTTCATTCAGAGTGCATTTTTCTATTTAAAAACTTTTAAATTTATTTTTTAAAATAAAAATTGTACATATTTAAGTGTAAAATATGTTTTGATAAACAGATATTGATTACTATAGTCAAACTAACATATCCATCTCCTCAACATAATCATTTTTTCCTGTGTGATGAGGAACATCTATTTTCTTAGCAAATTTCCAGTATACAATACATTATTATTAACTATAGTCACCATGCTGTACATTATTAGATCTCTAGAACTTATTCATCCTTCATAACTACAACTTTGTACCCTTTGACAAACATCTCTCCATTTCCCCTACCTCCCCTCCCCCCCTGTGAATTTGATTTTTTAGTTTCCATGTCTAAGTGAGGTCATGCAGTATTTTTCTTTCTGTGTCTGGCTTATTTCACTTAGCTTAATATTCTCAAGATTCATCCATGGTGTCACTAATGTCATGATTTGCATCTTCATTATGACTGAATAGTATTCCATTGTGTGTATATACCACATTTTCTTTATCTATTCATCCACTGATGGACACCTCGGTTCTTTTATCTTGGCTATGGTGGATTATGCTGCAGTGAACATGAGAGTGTGTCTCTCTGAGGTACTGATTTCCTTTCTAGTGTTCAGTACAACTGTTACTAAACATTTTTCAGAACTCGCTATGGCAGGGATGTCAGCCACCATTACTTGTTGTTTGGCAGCGACTCAGAGGATGCAGACTAGTGGGAAAGCTTCATAGTGGAAAAAAGGGAAGGCCTTAGGTATGCCCTGATTGGAGGCTGTTGGCTTGGGGAAGCTGGAGGTGGACCAGTTAGAAGTAGGTCATCTTATGTAGTTGGCTTGGGGAGCATATTTGGTTTTCTCTTGGTCCTAAGTTGGAAGAGGAGACAAAAATTAGGAAAGCTATTAGTCATTGACCAACACCTGACCATTCTAGGCCCAATGTGGTTTGTCTTCCCTGGCTAGTTGCTGCTGGAGGTTGTAGGTCAGAGTTCTGTTGTCACATATGGTCTGGCCACGGTCCAGTTTAGAGTCAATCTTTCAATTTAGTGCACCTCAAATATGTAACAGTTTGAGAGCCTCATTTGATTTTTGCCCCTAAATTTTATCTCCAGTACCAGATCTATGGTGGATGCTTAATAAATATTTGTGGGATGGTGAGGAATGGGAAGAGTAGAGGGCTGAAGTCCTATCTTTGCTGCACCCCAAGACTGCTATCCATTGCAATAGCCACTAGCTTTTGAGCACCTGAAATATAGCTAGTCTGACCTGGTGGTAGAATAAACACCAAGTGTCCAAGACTTCCTATGAATGAAAGAATGTAAATTATCTCATTGTCAATTTAAAAAATATTTATTAAATGTTCAAATGATAAGGTTTTGGATATGTTAGCTTAAATAAATAAATTAATTTCACTGTCTTTGTGGCTACTAGAAAATTTAAGATTACATGTGTGGCTTGGGTTATATTTCTACTGGCCAATGTTGACCCACGGTAACCTTTTTATGTGTACGTTTCCTCTTCAATAAAATAAGGCAACTAATTTCTATAGCATGTTCCTTTTCCATTGCCTCAATATAAAGGTATTTGAAAAGGCTGGAAACAAATTTGTGTATTCATTTATTCATTCATCAAAATATGTTGTGTTTGCTATGTCCCAGACGATAAGCTAGGGGTTGCTCACTCTTAATGTTTGACAGTTTGGGGATTGAGAGGCTTAAAAGGAGATTTGTTTGGTAGGCATATAAAACTACTTGAACCCAAGAAAATTTCATGGGAAAATGCTCCTGCAGCCTAATTCTCACAATTATGTATTGATAATGAAATAAACCGCTTCTCT
The DNA here is from genome assembly GCF_002201575.2 of Neomonachus schauinslandi. Lineage (NCBI taxonomy): Eukaryota > Metazoa > Chordata > Mammalia > Carnivora > Phocidae > Neomonachus > Neomonachus schauinslandi. The sequence continues at coordinate 20,463,838 of NC_058416.1, read as the reverse complement.
AAAAAAAAGTAAAACCAACACCAAGAATATCTGAAAATTCACTTCAGGAAGATCTTTGTTTATATATTTCCATGAACCAGTCCCCCTCACCCCCCCCCACACACTTACAAGCTTTATGACCTTGATAAACCCCTGAACCCTGTGGGAATCACAGTCTCCTCCCCCCATAAATTGGGTTTACCTCACGAGATTGCTCTGAGGCTGAAACTAGATAATATGTGTGAAAAACCAATATAAATATGAAGGCTAATTATGTTTATTATTGGAAACAATTATGGCCATTAGATTAAAATGAGGTCCCCAGTGAGCAGTTTGGGGACTCATGAAATAATTTTTAGCTTGTATAGATTCTAATAGAACTAGAAGAAGCCAAATAAAGAGGTATAAATATGCAAAGCATAATATATGATACTAAGATCTAACATTTTACATGCTTCCAGATCATTTTTTTAAAATGCCTTCAGGATTTAAGTGAACCAATGGATAATAGATAGCTCCAGGGAAGAAACTGCTTCCAGGCTGCATTTTTAAATTAAAGGTATGGCCTAAGGTCTTATTCTTTGTGGGAGTCAAAATGAAAAAAGAAAATCAATGCTCCTTGTTAACTCTAGTGGCGTTTTGATAAATTTTGGTTATCTCTCTTCACCTAGCCATATAAAGATAATAAAATCCTTGGTTATAACACTAGATTACCAAAGGGTAGATGTAAATGCCTAGTCCAGAGCTTTGTAAATTGAGTAGCCTCCTTCTAGGTTTCCATGATCCAGTATGGTAGCCCCAAGCTATGTAAGTCTACTGAACACTTGATATGTGGCTGGACTGAATTGTGATGTGTAGTAAGTGTAAAGTACCCACCGTATTTTGAAAATTTAGTATGAAACAGAAGAATGCAAAATATTTCACTAGTGATTTTTAAAAATTGATTACATATCGAAATATTTTTGGACATGTTGAATTAAGTAAAATCTATTAAAACTAATTTTACTTTTCTTTTTTTTTTTTGGAATGTGGCTTCTAGAAAATTTGAAGTTAGATATGTGCCTCACATTTGTGGCTCGCATTATATATCTACTGGAGAGCGCACCCCAAGACCCTCCCTAGTGTGATTTAAAAGTTCATGTCCTTGTCTACATGGATTTTGGAATCCATTTCCTCTCTGCACATCCATTCTTCCTATTCCTTTCTTCCAGAAGGCATTAAGTAAGCTTCCAAAGCAGAAATCTAGGTAAATTACTTGGAAATAAAGGCACCAAACATTCTTCCTGTCTTTTAGGTTTTCTTACTCTTTCTTTCTTCCCCCTTGGTTGGAGAAGAGACAAACTTCGGTCACAAATGACTTGGACAGAGTTCCTGTCAAAATTCCTTCAGTTAACAAATAGTTGGAAACCATAAGGTGATTTCTCTTTGCCAGTCATGGTGAAAGGTTTAGTTTGAGGTGATGTATATGCTCATATGTGCAATAAATGCAATTTGTTAGTGTTTTTTTAGGGACTAATTTTCTCTTCCACCAATGCCACTTATGTACCTTGTCTGACCACAAATCTACACCAAGAAGGAAGGCTCATGACATAAATAGATTTAAAGGCTTTTTCTTCCCCTGTGTGCTCTCTCTCCTCTTTTGCTGGGAAAAAGCAATGAAAGTCAGAGAAGAGCCCAGATTTATGAGATCATGTTTAAAAGTTATCAGAAGGGCGCCTGGGTGGCTCAGTCGTTAAGCGTCTGCCTTTGGCTCAGGTCATGATCCCAGGGTCCTGGGATCGAGTCCCACATCGGGGTCCCTGCTCGGCAGGAAGCCTGCTTCTCGCTCTCCCACTCCCCGCTTGTGTTCCTGCTCTCGCTATCTCTCTCTCTGTCAAATAAATAAATAAAATCTTTAAAAGTTATCAGAAGGAAGAAAGATATTCAAGATTCTTTAGAATTCCTGAAAGTAAAATTCTTAGTTTATAGGATTTTGTGCATATCATGTGCCAGGAAAGGTGGTAAGCATTGATAACACGGACAAAAATTATTTTCCTCATTTAACTTATATTCTAAAGTGAATACATAGGCAATAAATAAAGTGTTAAAGTGTAGTTTTCAAGAGGGCCGTATATAAAATGGACATGTGTCAGAGATTGTATTCAACTCATTAATTAATAAGGGGACAAGTAAGATGTTAAAAAAACTTTAACGATCATTGAGAAGTTAGGTAGTTAGAGCCAATGTTAGGACAAGGTTGCTGGATTAGATACAAAACTGGTTAATGACCAAGGGGGACATAAACTATAAACTTTGGTTTTATGTGTTCCTCCAGACATCCACTGGATGTGATTTACATCTTTACCAGATAAAGATCTTCAAGCTGACCTCTGCTTCTACAAAATTTTGAAATAGCCTATATGGTAGAGAAGTAAAGCTCAGCACTGCATTAAAAGAACACCCCAAAATCTTTTGGCTACTTCCAAGTTTTGGATAATTTTCCAAGACAAGTAGCTAAGTAAAATATATAGTATTTTGGATGGTGTTAATTGCTTTAGGGAAAAATAAAGCAGATAAGCAAATGACTGGGTATGTGCATGTATGTGTTTGTGTGTCCAGTTTATTTATTTATTTATTTATTAAAGGTTTTATTTATTTGAGAGAGAGAGAGTGCGAGTATGAGCGGGGAGGGGAGTGGCAGAGGGAGAAGTGGACTCCCCGCTGAGCAGGGAGCCAGACACAGTGCTTGATGCAGGGCTCATCCCAGGACCCATGAGATCATGACCTGAGCTGAAGGCAGCTGCTTAACGGACTGAGCCACTCAGGCGCCCCATGTGTGTTCAGTTTTAAATTAGGAGGTCAGAGAAAATGTCTTTGAGAAATTGGCCTTTGAATAAAGAACTGCAGGAAGTGAGAAAGTAATATGTATATCTGGTGGAAAATGATGCCAAGTAGCAGAACAGTGAGTACACCGTCCCTGAGAGGGGAATGTGATTGGCATGATCTCAGAGCATCAGGGAAGCCAGTGTGGATGGAGTTGAGTGAGTGGGAAAAAGCGTAGGAGCAGTGATCAAAGAATTTATGGTAGAGGGTGGACCAGATCCCGTAGAGCCTTGTTGATGATTACATTGTTTGAAATGGTCCCTGGGGCGCCTGGGTGGCTCAGTTGGTTAAGCGACTGCCTTCGGCTCAGGTCATGATCCTGGAGTTCCGGGATCGAGTCCCGCATCGGGCTCCCTGCTCAGCAGGGAGTCTGCTTCTCCCTCTGACCCTCCTCCCTCTCATGCTCTCTGTCTCTCATTCTCTCTCTCACAAATAAATTAAAAAAAAAAAAAAAATCTTGAAATGGTCCCTGAGTGCATGCTGAAGTGCTGCCCAGTGTTCTTTTTTTTAATTTTTTTTTTAAAGATTTTATTTATGTATTTGACAGAGAGAGAAAGATTGCGAGAGAGGGAACACAAGCAGGGGGAGTGGGAGAGGGAGAAGCAGGCTTCCCGCTGAGCAGGGAGCCCGATGCAGGGCTGGATCCCAGGACCCTGGGACCATGACCTGAGCTGAAGGCAGACGCTTAACGACTGAGCCACCCAGGCACCCCACTGCCCAGTGTTCTTAAGCTCAAGATAGCTGTGATATGCTTTATAGAGAAAATATATGTGTTCGATAAACTTCGTTTAGACATGACTTATAGTGCTGTGGGCCATAAGTTTGATGTTAATAAATCAACAATACATAATACATAAGATGTCTTTAAACAGAAACATACATAAAACAAGGTTACGTGTTGGACATTTGGAGAAACTATTGTGACTAGAGGCTTGCGGAAACCTAATCCTTTATTTCTTCTAGAGCAGTGGTTCAGTATTTGCTAATTCAGTGTTTGCAGTTACATTATAGAACATAACTCCTGCAAATAACAATAGTTGACTGTGTGCTGTTTATATCTCCAGGGCCTAAAGAATGTAAATTTCAATGTATGTTTATTTAGTGGATCAGTCAGTAGCTACTGGATATTTGCCAAGTCAATGAAACCTAGGGACGTGGGACAAGATGCGCAGCCGGGAAGAGCTCCATTAGGCCCTGGCTCGGGGGTCTGTCTGTTGGCCAGGGTGGTCACCGCGTGTCGGGGAGGCCCCAGATGACTAGCCAGGTGAGTCCTCCCCCATGCAGCACGGAGACAACCCAGGACACAACCGTGAACCCGTGGTAGGAAGGTGGAAATGACTCTAGCTGGGTTCTGCTACTTTTTTAAATGTGTAACTTAGAGAAAATCATTTTGCCTCTTTCGCTGCTGTGTAAGGCCCGGGGACTGAGAATGAGAAGAGAAGTTTCTGGCTCTTCCTGGGCTGCAACAAAGGCTTAAACCCCACATCATATTCTTTCCATGATGCCCGAATGCAGAAATACAAATAACCACAGACGTTTCAGTGTATGAATTCCACCTTCAGCTGCATGCAGACTGTCTCACTGACGGTTCTGCCGAACACGTGTTCTGGTCGGACCTTGTGACACAGAAGGGCCTGCTTCTCCTGCCCTTGTGGTGAGATCTGCATGGTGCTTTCAGTCACATTCAGCTTGAGGTTTGTAGTTTAGGTCAAATGAAATATTTTCAGAGCTCAGTACGTATCCCCAAAACAGCAATAAATCACTCAGAAAGTTATGTGCTCATTTGCACATGGCTTCAAATTACTGATTTAGCCAGCTGAGGGCACGCATTATGGTTTTTCAGCATATGATTTTTTTTATTTCTGGTGTTCTGATCATCCAGTAATTAGCAGATACAGATGAAATTACAAGCTGCTGCCATTGCCTCAAATGGTCAGGTTTTCAGGATGCCAACTCCCAGCTCCTCTGGAGTTGACATAAATATTATGGAAGCAAAAAATTATAGTCATTTGCAGGGAAATCATGTGTTTAATTGCCAAGCGAAGCAGAGGAAAAATAGCAGAAGCACACATCATGTATCAGTTAATGTGAGCGCATTATTGCATGTTGCAAAGGGGTCTAAAAGGACTTTTCAAAAGCAAAATGAAAACAAAACTATTCTAAAAAAATGCCATCTGTGAAGCCTCCAGATATGTCTGACTGGCTCATTTCCTTTCAAAAATAGTCCCTGCATTCCAAAAGCTGTTAATAATGAAGGGAAATAACCATGGAATAAAAATGGACCATGGCTGATGGAGTGGGACTTAATGTAAGGAGTTGCTATTGAGATAAACATGGAGAGGAATATTCTGCAGACACATATTGTGCAGATATTTCAGTGTTTGCTGCAGATGGCACTTTAACACAATGTAAGACTCCTCAGATCCGCCACGCTGGTGGATTATTTTGACAATACCAAACTCAGAATTTACTTTTAAACATTTATTCCTAAATAAATGTTATTTACTAAAAAAATTATTGTTTTTCTTCCTATTTCTCCCCCTTTTTTTTGGTGGACTTGTCATCATGGGAAAGATAATTGATAACCATGAAAAGTTTTATAGGACGCCAAAAATTAATTTAACTTAGAAATACTGTTATTATATTTTTGTATTGGATAGACAACCATGACCACAGAAGACTTAACCTAATAATCTGTAACGTGTTTTATTCCTTTTTTAAAATTACTAAGTCAAATACTTCATGTTTTCTAAAAGCAAAGATAAAGCTCTTACAGGTTCTATCTCTGCCGAGTGATCAGCGTAGTATAGTGGTCAAGGTCACAAACTCTGGAGTCAGATTTTCTGGTTTTGATTTCTGTTCTGTCACTTAACAGCATGTGAACTTGGACAAGTGTTACACTTATGTGTACACCCTAGTGTCTTCATCTATAAGATAGAGATAACACCAGTACCTACCTTGTAGGTGTTGAGAACTACATGAGACAATATGCATGAGGCAGTTGTTAGTCTGTTCCCTGGCATATGTGACACACTCAAGAACTGCTAGTTCTCACTATTAACTTAAATAGCAGCTGGACATTCTAGCATGCAGCCAGAAGCTAAGTGGTGACATTTTTGGTTCCATAATGATTTTAGGTAAGGTGATGAAAAGAGCTGTTATATCCTGAGAGTCTATTACTGTTCTAAGCCCCTGATTTTGTCTTATATAATCTCCACAATAAACATAGGATGTAGGTATTATGATCCCATTTTATAGATGAGGAAATTAAGGTTGATTAAGGCTATCAATCATAACTTTTGAAAACAAAATAATAACCAGTGTTTATTGAGTGATAGCTGTGTGCCAGGCACTGTTCAGTTTAAATTGGACTCTTTCTCACTCACTCCTCACAACAATCTAGTGGTAAGTATCAATATCTTAATATCAGCATTCACATATGAAGGAACATAGGTACAGGGAGATTAAGGAACTTATATAAAAACACATAACTAAAAAGTGTCATAAATAAGATTTTATTCCATCAGTTTGACTCAGAATCCTGTTCTTAACTACTATGCTGAAAGAAAAAGAATTCACAGCCATGTAAAAAATAAATAAAGGCAGAAATGTGGGCAAAGTATATAAACAGACAGTTTACACTGGAAGAAATAACAAATGGCTAATGTCCATATGATACTGCTATTGCCAATTTCTCTAAAAAAGACACATAAATTTAAATTACAATGAGATAGGCTTTTATACCTATTGTATTCACCAAATACGAAAAGATTGACACCATTGTTGATACAAACTTGATAGAGGTCAGTTTGGTAGAACCTATGAAAAATGGGAAATGCATACACCCTTTAATCTTGCAATTCAGCTTAATAGAAACCTAACTTAAAGAAATAGTCACACAAATATGTATGTGAATACTTGTACAAAGATTTTCATTGTATCATTATTTGTAACAGTGGAAAATTGAAAACAACTGAAGTAAGTCAGCAGGGGAATGCTTTAATAAGTTATAGTTTTTCCATACTTTTGAATATTATGTAGCCACTCAAAATACAGGAATGAAATAGATTTATATGAAATGTTATAAAGAAATCTGCAACATTCTGTGCATGGTAAAAACCAAGTTGCGTTATGTTATATATTTGGTATAGTTAAATTAATTAGTTAAATTTGAGGGAGGAGTCTATTCATTTACCTTCTCTATTTGTATGTTCATAGAAAAATCCTAGAATAAAATACATAAAATATTAACATAGTTTTGTATTAGGAGTATTCATGAAAATTTATGAGAGATTTTAATTTTACTTTAACGCTTTGGTATTATTTAAAATACATTATAATGAGCATGTCCCATTATAATGTAAACAGTGAAGTAAAAGTATAATGTAAAAATAAAGTAACAAAGAAAAAGGGAAGTAAGAATTATACCAAATGTAGATAGCTTGTACTGGCAGAACTATAGTTCAAACCAAGTCCTATGTGACTTCAAAGTTACCGGTGTTCTCCACTATTCCGTTATTCAGGATAACATAGAGCATTACTGAACATTGCTGCTTTTCTGTATATAATATATAATTATTCATACTTTGTTTTCCTAGAGACTTATATGTTACTTATGTATTACTCCTTATATATATCAGGAAGGAGATGAGACTTTGTTTTCCAGCTTCTTTTTTATTTTATTTTATTATGTTAGTCACCATACATTACATCATTAGTTTTTGATGTAGTGTTCCATGATTCATTGTTTGCGTATAACACCCAGTGTTCCATGCAGTACGTGCCCTCCTTAATACCCATCACCAGGCTAATGCATCCCTCCCGCGCCCTCCCCTCTAAAACCCTCAGTTTGTTTCTCAGAGTCCATAGTCTCTCACAGTTTGTCTCTCCCTCCGATTTCCCCCCCTTCATTTTTCCCTTCCTACTATCTTCTTCTTCTTTTTTAAGATAATAATGTATTATTTGTTTTAGAGGTACAGGTCTTGATTCATCAGTCTTACACAATTCACAGTGCTCACCATAGCACATAGCCTTCCCAATGTCCATCCCCCAGCCACCCCATCCCTCCCACCCCCTTCACTCCAGCAACCCTCAGTTTGTTTCCTGAGATTAAGAGTCTCTTATGGTTTGTCTCTCTCTCTGGTTTCATCTTGTTTCATTTTTTCCTCCCTTCCCCTATGATCCTCTGTCTTGTTTCTCAAATTCCTCATATCAGTGAGATCGTATGATACTTGTTTTTCTCTGACTGACTTATTTTGCTTAGCATAATACCCTCTAATTCCATCCACATTGTTGCAAATGGCAAGATTTCATTTTTTTTTGATGGATGCATAATATTCCATTTATATATGCCACATCTTCTTTATCCATTCATCTGTTGATGGACATCTTGGCTCTTTTCCAGCTTATTTTCAATTCTAGATTCATATGAGATTTTGACCATGCAGTGGAATGGGACAGGGTAACACTTTCAGGTGAGAGCTAAAACAATTCTGCTTCTTTCTTATGTACACTCAGATGATGATAAGTTTATAGATCTTTAGTAAGTACTTACCTATACTTTGCCTAAGTTTATGAATGGTAATTGAGGTAATAATTCTCCCCATGACTTCTTCACAAAGATAGTACTAGAATACTAAAATGGAAGTGTCAGCCAAGACTTTAAGATAAAGAATATTGGGTGTTAGGGGTTGAATTCTTTCTTCCCTCAGTTCATATGTTGAAGTCAGTACCTCAGAATGTGATCTTATTTGGAACTAGAGTTATTGCAGATGTAATTAGTTAAGATAAAGTCATACTGGTGTAGGGTGAGGCTCTAATCCATTACGACTGATGTCCTTATTAAAAGGTGGTATTTGTACACAGACACACACACAGAGCCCCATGTGAAAATGGAAGCAGAGACTTGGATGAAGCCAAGCCAAGAACACCGAAGATTGCCTGCAAACTACTAAGAAGCCAGGGGAGGGGCATGGAATAGATTTTTCCTCACATCACTCAGATGGAACCAACCCTCCCAACACCTGATCTCAAACAAACTTCTAGCCTCAACTGTAAGACAATAAATTTATCTTGTTTAAGCCACTCAGTTTGTGGTCCTTTGTTATGGCCGCCCTGCAAATGAGTACATTGGATTTTAAAGTAAGTTGTGGGAGAAATCAATCAGAGTGGAAATTCATTTGCTGAGTCAAGTGTCTGGTAGGTGAGAAGTCCCAGGAATGTGGGCAGTAGAATGTAGGCAGAGCTCACACTAATTGCCAAAGAGGGAAGGTGTCAGATTCCATTACATGCCAGCCCAAAATGTGTGAAGCCATCGTGTAGCAGTGCCTGTCAAGAATTTCTTTGCTCCCCTTGCCTTCTCTCCTCACAGGAGAGAGGTTGAGAAAGAGAGAAATAGCTGACTTCATTCTACCTCCACCTGCTGCAGCCCTCCTCCTTTAGCCAGCCTTGCCTGGGAGGTGGGGAGAAAAGGATTTAACTTTGTATCACATTTAGAGTTTGTATCACAAATATTCTGATTTCAGCAGTTTTCATCATTGGACGTGCATTGAAATCACCTGGGAGTTTAAAATACATGGACTCCCTGAGTACCACCTCCAGAGATGCTTATGTAACTGAGGTGGGATACAGCCCCAACAGGCAAGTTTTAAAAGCTCTTCCGGTGATTTTAATATGCAGCCAAGGATGAGAACCACTGCTAGCTTGCAGGCCCACTGTAATTAAAATATAGTCTTCAGTATTTCCAAAGTTGACAAGTTGAGTTCCAAAGACATAGAAAACGTAGTGCTTAAGTGTCATTTTGATTCCTTCTTGGGCTCACAGGTTTTCTAGGACCATTTTAAGATCTTATTCCAAGGGCATTTATGCTCTTGGAGTTCACACCCCACCTCATATCAAACATATTAAAATGCAGCCCCATCCCACATTAACTATAATTGATTCATGATTACATGAGTCATATTGTGCTAATTTTTAATATATTAATTTTTAAGTGTTAGTTGAAAATGTGGAAGCCATTTAGGGCCTTTGGGACCAGGTCTCAAACATCATTATAGACTCCTGCACTTTCTTGGCATTGATGGATAACAGAGTCAGAGCCCTTAGCACAACCCTCTGGAGGACAAGTGGAGAACAAAGAAGGGACTCTTGTTTACCTGCACTGTCTCGATGCAGCATAATGAATTTGCACCCTGCATCTGAATCTTTGAGCATGTTCCTGACTCAATCTCAGATGTTGTGCTCATTCAAAGCCCCAGCTAGGTAAGCTAGCAGGCTTGGCTGCTGCGAAGTGTGGATGAAGACATGAGCCTTGCCATTGCCAGCTCACTTGAAGACAACAGAGTTCTTTGCTGCAAAGCTGGCCTGGCAGCTACTTACAGAACTCTATAACGTGTCTGTGCAGGAATAGTAACTGTCTCCCTCTGACTGCCAGCCAGTGATGACAGAAGAGCTTCCACCGTAATAGCTGTAAGACACATCTCCCAGCGGCTGGCCCTGCTCAGTCAGCCAGGGCAGACCACTGGCCAAGAGAGCACTGTCTCAGGGTATAGAGGGATGGAGGGATTCCTTTGCCTTGGTCCTTGCTTACTTTGACTCCCACCCTTAATTCTGTTGGGGCTGACTAGTAATTCAGGAAGCAGCACTTAGGTAAGGAGTTGGTGGCTTCCACAGAGAATTTATGAAGACCAAAGCCTCACAAACCAGGATAGATTTCCTAATTCTACTATCAGTGACACTGTTGGGAGTGAGATTGTTCCTTCTCATGAGGTTATATAGCTCAGTCTCCATGATTATTTCCCCTTCAGTCCTGTACCTGATCATCATTTTAACCTACTTTCAATCATGGAAATATGCTGGAGAACAGAAAGTTTACTAATAAGAAACCCGCAAAGTTAATAAGTATATAAAGAGATATTCAAAATCATGACTAATCAGAGAAGAAAGGCAAATTAAAACAATATAAAGAGTTATAACAATATGAAGAGGTATAAATAATATAAAGAGGTATAAAGAGTTATACCAGAGATTCCCACCCCTGGTTGTGCATTAGAATCACCTGGAAAGATTTTTAAAAACTCAACACCCAAGCTCCACCCTAAGAGATTCAAATCTAAACTGTGTCGGTGGGGCTTGAGCCTTGGTTTTATTTAAAAGTTCTCAAGGTGTTTCCCCAGGTATTGCACTGAATTGAAGGCCTATTGCAATGGCAAAAGTACAAAGCTAGGTCGGTGCTGGCAGGTGGCTGTGATTCTAGAGAGAATCTGGCAGTACTTGGTCAAATTAAGGACATACACATCTATGCCTCAACAATTCTGCTTCTAGTGTGTGTGTGTGTATGTGTGTGTGTGTGTGTGATGTGTATCTCAAAGAAATTTTGCCTTGTCTCCATCAAGGGACTTGTACAAGGTGTTGATTGCAACATTATTTATAGTGACCAGAAGCTGGAGACAGCTTGGATCTCCACCTGGAAGAGTAGATGGCTCAGTGTGGTGGCCGCACAAACAGCAAGTAGATTAATGTATGGAGTACACCATTGCTGGGTCGTAGAAGCATAGCAAAAACAGCAAGAATCTAAACAATGATTCTCATTTTGCAAAACCATTCATAAAAAACACATTAAAATCTATAAGGTGGAGGAGAATGGAAGCAAGCTATAGAGATAAAAGTGAATGAAATAAGGGAAGAACCGTGTAAGAACCAATGATGATATTGTGCTATGAACTGATCAGTAGGAGTCATACAACCCTCCACACCTACATTAAAAGGAAAGAAAGAAAATAACTAACTGGGGATGGCAGTGAGTAGTGAGAAGGGAGCAGACAAGGAGATCTGACCTCAGGACAGTCCAGTTTGAGGCTAAATGCAAGATGCACACTTGGAAGGAGACAAGAAGCAGGACTGAGAAGTTCAAGTCAGAGTTCCTTTGTGCAGAATTAAAAACTCTGATGGCTCTAAGATGGAATTCAGGTGGAAGGAAACTCAAGGAAGCTCAGACGTTTGGGGAAGTCTCCATAGATGGGCCTTCACTGATGGGTAACTTTTGAATGGATAGTAGAGGAACGATATCCCAGGCAGTGCAAAGGAACAACAGAGGGAAGGAACTCCGGTGGGGCCAAGAAGAGAGTGGTCTCCATGAAGGGAGGAGATGGGCTTCACTTGGCTGGAAGACACATGTTATAGGAGAGAGGGGTCATGAGGAATGCACCTGAGCAGGTGAGAAGGGGCCACTGGGCTTTGGAAGCCAGACAGGAGGAGGGAGAACCCAGTCCAACAGGAAATAGGAAACTGTTGATGAAGGGCAGACCAAGAAGTCTGATTAGGAAGCAGTATATTAGCTGAATGGGAGATGGAGAGACTGTCAGCAGGAAAGCTCAGGGGCTACTGCAGGGAACCCAGAGTGGGGTGTATTCTTGAGCTAGGGTGCAGGCAGAAGTGATGGCAGGAGAGCGCCATTTTGTAGGATCTGTCACCATGGCTGGATTTAGAGAATTATTAAAATTGTTGCCAGTGTTTCAGGAATTTGGGACATTATTTTAATATGAAAATATTATGGTGTTTTAAAACATGAGGCAGCATAGTGTTGTGGCTAAAGTTGGATTCCAAAGCCAAACTGCTTGGGCATATATTTTGGCTCTACTTCTTCCTCGCTTCCACCTCGACCAGCGGCTGAACCTCTCTGTGCCTCAGAAGTGCTGCCCTGTCTGTAAGACTGGGAAACTGTGTCTTAGGATCATTCTGAGAACTAAATGAGCTAAGCGTTCATAAAGTGATTAGAATATTGCTTGGCACTCAGTAGGTACTAGTTAAGTGTTTGTAAATGACTCTTTTCCTAGGTTTGGGGTAGAGATGTCTTTTCTTCCTACTTAAATGGTGCTGGACGGCTTGCATTATGGGAAGATGTTGGTCTCTAAGCATCATGGGTTGGGGTATGGCTTTGAGGTCTCCATTTTGGATTTAGGGCCTGGAAGCCACTAAGAGACAGAGTCTTGTTTCTAGGGCCTACAGCCCTAACACCCAAACCTGTGGTCATTGTCTTGTCCTGGGTTTTCTTCTCTCCACAGCTCCTCCTTTAATCCCTGGAGCAAGCTCTTTTTGTGTGGCTGACCTAGATTTTATGGCAAACATACCTGGAGAAAGTGTGCAGCCCTGCCTGCTGAGACATAAGGTGTTGAGTCACAAGGAGGGACTAGAAGGTGCCACATGCCTGGGCTTGGCCCTGAGGGTGGTGTGGGCTATGGGTGAGGCGGCACCTCCCCAGTCCCTGATGCTCAGGGGAGAAGGGAAGGAATGACCCCAGGTCACTGAGCACTATGCCTGGCTAGGAACACTTTCAAACTAGTTGTCATTGTATTAAGTTTCACACGTTATTTAAACCTGGATTGTTATTATCAAAAATGGGAGAGAAGAAAACAAACTTCTCCATTGCACTTCCTGGCCTTGTGGATGCCAGGTGTTTACACTTCATCTTCAGTTTACTAATTTTTTTTTTAGCTAAGAGGTAATGATGAGGGCGCCTGGGTGGCTCAGTCGGTTAAGCGACTGCCTTCGGCTCAGGTCATGATCCCGGAGTCCCGGGATCGAGTCCCGCATCGGGCTCCCTTCTCGGCAGGGAGCCTGCTTCTCCCTCTGACCCTTCCCCCTCTCATGTGCTCTCTCATTCTCTCTCTGTCAAATAAATGAATAAAATCTTAAAAAAAAAAAAAGAGGTAATGATGAAATATCAACTCTCCACTATTCCTTTCCCCAAGGAACTCAAATCGTGAAAAGAAAGAGATGCATAGATAATTAATCACGAATATTGATTGATTCGAGAGCCATTCAGAGGCAAGGCAGGGTGATGGAACCAAGCAGAGGGGGGGAAGCTTTGCCTGAGGCCCTTGGAAAGGCTGCACCTGTGGTCTGGCCATGCAGCTAGGCTTTGAAAGAAGAGTAGGGGTTTGCCAAGAGGAAAGCTGGGGCCCAGTTACTCACTGGTTGTGTGACACTGGGCAAGTCACGTACACTTCAGAAACTCAGTTTCCTTGTAAGTGAAATGGAGTCTCTTGTGTTGCCTGCTTGTAAATGCAGCTGTGAAGGTTTAAACGGTAAAATATAAGCCTTACATGAAGTGCTTTAACACAGGCCTGGCACAGAATGAGCTTAGTGAATGCTTGCTGAACACATGCATGCATGCGTGAGTAAGTGCATGAGTATGCGAGGTGCACAGTCATTAAAAGTCAGGCCAAATAGACATCACCTATACAGAGTCATTGCCTAATTGTTGTCTAGGTAATTTACTCTTACCCGGTATTCTTTTTTTTAAGGGTGGGGAGGGACACTGGGAAAGGGAGAGAGAGAATCTTAAGCAGGCTCCACACCCAGTGCGCCGATCCATGGCTCCATCCCAGGACCCTGAGAGCATGACCTGAGCTGAAATTGAGAGTCAGACACTTAACCAACTTAGCCAGGCGCCCCTCTTACCCAGTATTCTTAATTTAAAAATACAAATCATGGGGAATCCCTGACCCTTACACCTTCATTTAGAAATCCCATCACTTTTTTTTTTTTTAAGATTTTATTTTTTTATTTATTTGACACAGAGAGAGACAGCGAGAGCAGGAACACAAGCAGGGGGAGTGGCAGAGGGAGAAGCAGGCTTCCCGCCGAGCAGGGAGCCCGAAGCGAGGCTCGATCCCAGGACCCTGGGATCATGACCTGAGCCCGAGGCAGACGCCTAATGACTGAGCCACCCAGGCGCCCGAAATCCCATCACTTTTAAAGAACACTGAAATTCTTTGTTGTCCTGCATTCTAATCCTTTTTATTTTATGAATAAGCATTAGGATTTTGCCTTGATTGATTTTGTGTAGTTTTGGATGCTGTAGTCAGTGGGTCTCTGTCAATTTCGGAAGATGTTTAGTATGAGCTGCAGAAATCCTTCTAGTTGTTTCAAGTCATGAGCTATTATGGAGAAGAGTTATTCACTGAGAGAGAATAGCTATCGGTAAGTGTTACCCCCAGACGTTCTGCTAAGAAATGGATATGACTGGGGCGCCTGGGTGGCTCAGTTGGTTAAGCAACTGCCTTCAGCTCAGGTCATGATCCTGGAGTCCCGGGATCGAGTCCCACATCGGGCTCCCTGCTTGGCAGGGAGTCTGCTTCTCCCTCTGACCCTCCTCCCTCTCATGCTCTCTGTCTCTCATTCTCTCTTTCTCAAAAAAATAAATAAAATCTTTAAAAAAAAAAAAAAAAAAAAAAAAAAAGAAATGGATATGACTGACCCAGCCACAGACCAATACAGGGTAGACCTGGGTCTCAGGATTAGATTGTTGGTGTCTAAATTCCAAATCTGCAGTTTATTTGCTGTGTGTCTTAGGTAAATTTTTGAACCTCTCTGAACTTCTTTTTTTTCTTACCCGTAAAATGTGTTGCATGTAGAATTCTCTGTTTATTCTTTAAATACTGATTGAGGGTCCATTATGTGCAAAGCACTGTGTGGGATGCTAGGGATGCAGTGATGATAAAAGTTGCACAGTCCCCATCCTTGCAGAAATTTGAGTCCAAAAAGGATGATGGATATTAAACAAATAATCACAAAAGTGAATATACAATTACCAACTGTGATAAGTCCTGAGGAAGAACACAGTGCTGGGAAGATTATAAAAGTTGAAGAGCTAAATTTAAATTGGAGAGTGAAATCTAAACTAAAACCCAAAAGGTGGTGTATTAGTTTTCTATGGCTACTGTAAGAAATATAAAAAATTTAGTAGCTTAAAACAACGCAAATTTATTATCTTACAGTTCTGAACATCAGAGTCCAACATGGGTCTCACTGGGATAAAATTAGTGTAATGGCCAAGGCTCTATTCCTTCTGTGGGTTCTAAGGGAGAACCTGTTTCCTTGATTTATCCAGATTCTAGAGTTTTTTCACATTCCTTAGCTTGTGAGACCCTTTCTCCCCATTCAAAGCTAGCAAAAGTGCATCTCTCTGAACATTCTTTCCATAGTCCCATCTCTTTCCCTGACTTTTTTTTTCCCTGTCTGTTTCCCTCTTCTACTTTTAAGGACCCTGTGACTACATTGGGTCCACTTGGATAATCTAGGATAATCTTCTTATTTTAAGGTCAGCTGATTAGCCATCTCAATCCCATCTGTGACCTTAATTCTGCTTTGTCCTGTAACCTAACATACCCATGGGAATTAGGATGTGGACATCTTTGGTGGGCCATCATTTTGCTTGCCACAGATGGGTAGAAACAAGCTTGGGAAAGGGGTGAGGGGTGGAGCATGACTTTCCAAGAACACATGTGGACAAAGATCGTGTGACATGCTTCCGTCAAATTCATGAAGAAAGAGAACATGTTTGAAGGGTGGTGAATAAGGGGAGTAGTGGTACAAGCTAAGATTTTAGAGGTAGATAGGCTTTTTTGGCCTCTGTTAAAAATTTGCATTTTTTCCTAAATCCATTAGGAATCCTTTAGAGTACCAAGTGGGGTGTGGCATCATGTGATTGGTGTTTAAGGATCACTCTCAATTCTTGGAGGAGGGTAGACTGGAGTTACTGATGGGGCTACTCTAGTTACCGGAGGAAGAGATTTATGAGAATTGTTAATACAGATAGTAAGTCTTGCCTTCTGCCCAGGCATTTCTAAGCCTTTGATATAATTTGAGTGTAAATCCCAGCATCCTCTCGCTAGTAGGCAGTTTGCTTCAAGTATTAGCACCACTCCTTCCTTGCTGCCAGTAAACAAACGTGCTGCCTTGGTATATCCTGAGACATGTTACCAGAGTCTCTAGTTGTATTTTTCTATCCATAAGAGAATAAGTTTCTAAGTATCTTTCCCTCTCCTGCATCCCCTAATTTTTCTCCGCATCTAATGTGACACAGTGAATATAGTAAGTATTTAACAGTCACTTCTTGGGTGGATGAATGGGAAGCCACAAACTTATCTCAAGGTTCATAAAGTATCACTAAATGCTTTGGTATTTTACCAGGAAAATGGGGTAATGATACTTAATTCAGGGAGGTATTAGGAGGATTAGATAAGATCAGTATGGAATGTACTAGAAGAGGCAGCCCTTCACAAGAGATGTCAATAATATTGACAAGATGTGGCTGAATGAGAAGCCAGCCAGGTGTGGAGTAGTGCCCATGTAGTGTGCCTCAGTGACATTCTTCAACAAGAGATGAAATGTTTGTTTCCTGACCCCTCATCTACACCTCACCTGCCCTCCTGCAGCCTTCTTTTAACGGGAAAGAAAAATAACCCCTGAATTTCTTTAAGTTGTTGTTTTCTGCTGGGAGGGACAGGAGAGGTAGCTTCTTGAAGAAATACGCAGATAGTTTTAGTTTGTTCACTTTCCCACTTTGATCATTTGGGGGGGGGGGCATAGTAATCGTGTTGGTTTGATTTTGATTTGACACTTAAAAATTTCTTTTAAAATTTCTATGCATTTTAAATGATTATCTTATCAAGTTTAAGTTAATAGGAAATTCAAATCTAAATACTGTACTGAATGAAGTCTTTTTTTTTTTTAAAGATTTTATTTATTTATTTGACACAGAGAGACAGCGAGAGAGGGAACACAAGCAGGGGGGAGTGGGAGAGGGAGAAGCAGGCTTCCAGCTGAGCAGGGAGCCTGATGTGGGGCTCGATCCCAGGACCCTGGGATCATGACCTGAGCAGAAGGCAGACGCTTAACGACTGAGCCACCCAGGTGCCCCTGAATGAAGTCTTTCAAATATGGTATCTGTTTGGTTATCATTGTGATCACTCAACACAACATGAGGAACTATAATAATGACCTGACCTAAAAAAAATGATTAAGATGAGAGAGCTGGAGCTGTCATATTTGTTGTCATCACACTGAAAAACTGACGCAGAAATATAAAAGTGTTTTGATTAGTATCAGATCACAGTGACATTTCAGTCATGGAAGTATTTGAAGTAGGTAACTTGATCATTAAATTAATTTTTTTGTAATCTTTAAGACTCCAATGTGGTTCATTTTATAATAGATGACATATTAACAGGCTCTGCATTCTTTTGGCTAAAAAAATTTACCAGTTGTTAAAGGACTGTCAACCACTCTCAATTAATACAGATAAACTTCCAAATCCTTTTAGCTTCATATTCTGCAGATATCAAAGAGCTTTAGTAGGAGATGCTCAGCATACCGATGAGAGTTACCTGTGTTTCTTTGCACATTGAAATCATCCATGTGCACTCTGCTCTAGCAGTCGATCTATGATGTAATAAAAGGATAAAATGTGTTCTTCAGAAACAGAGAAAGTTTGAATTTTATACTGAAAATTTAGGACACAGTAATTTAGTTGTTATTCTTACTTTGGCTCTTGTAAGAGTTCATTAATGATAGGGTAGAACTTTGATACTGTTTTGTCAGAGACTTCATGACATACAATGTGGAACTTTATCTACTCAGTGGTTATGGAACTCCAGCGTGCAGTCTAAATATTAAATATGTGTATCTTCGTACCACAATGTGATACTAGCTTTTTTAAAAGCTCAAATAAAATATGTGTTTTATTCAACTGAAATATGTCTTCAATAGAGATACTGATTTTTAAATTCATTGGCTTATCCAGTGGTCATGAGTAGTACCAGTGAATCTTCCTTTTTAAAAAAAAAAAAGATTTTATTTATTTGAGAGAGAGAGAGAGAGAGCAGGGGGAGGAGCAGAGGGAGAGGGACAAGTGGACTCCATGCTGAGCGTGCAGCCCAACACAGGGCTTGATCCCACGACCCTGAGATCATTACCTGAGCAGAAACCAAGAGTCAGATGCTTAACTGACGGAGCCACCCAGGTGCCCCAGTACTTGTGAATTTTCTAATTCACATGGGTTCCTTATAGCTAAGTGACCACATGTCCTAGTTTGCATGGGATACTATTGTCTCTGTTAAATTATTAATACTGTTTCCTTTTGCTCTCAAAAGTATTTTGGTTTGGAGTGATAAATTATATGATCCTTCTACTTATGTGGTCCCAGAAGCCACTGTTTCATTGGCTTAGTTTCAGCATGGAAGGGTAAAGCACTTTCTCCTACTCCTCCTTAGAACAAAACCTTCCCCTAGATTTTTCACACCTTTTATGTTCTGTAGACCCCAGAGCTCTTTTACTTTGCTTCTGTGGATTCCAATGGAAACTTTTAGCTAAAGAATGCATTTATAAGAGAACTTTAGAAATGATTTTTTTTAAAGATTTTATTTATTTATTTATTTGAGAGAGAGAGAGAGAGAAACAGCATGAGAGGGGATAGGGTCAGAGGGAGAAGCAGGCTCCCTGCTGAGCCGGGAGCCCGATGTGGGACTCGATCCCAGGACTCTGGGATCATGACCTGAGCCGAAGGCAGTCGCTTAACCAACTGAGCCACCCAGGCGCCCTAGAAATGATTTTTAAGAAGTGTTTTAATACATAATATGTGTTTTACTGTACTCCAGGAGGGTAAGAATTTTGACTCTTTTAACCAACTGAGCCACCCAGGCGCCCAAGAATTTTGACTCTTTTATTCACCATTGAACACTCAGCACCTTACACAATGCTCGGGTATATAGTAGGGACTCAGTAGCGCTTGTTGAATGAATAAGCGATTTAAAAACTTACCCCTTTTTTAATTTAAGAAAATTGAGGTTTCTTCACACACACAGTTTTCTTCCTAAAGATATGAAGATACCCCATGATCACCCTTGGAATCATTGCTTTGTAAAATATTTCTCAAAGATTGTCTGATAAAGACTACTTGACCTTTGGCCAAAAAATCAGACTCCCAGATTCTGCCCCTAAATGTCTGGGTTAGTAAGTCTCACATGACTCTGGGTTTATAACAGGCATCCCATCTAGGATCATTTCCAACTCTAGGTCTTTGAAATCTTTGTTTTACTTGTTTTCAAAAGGACATTTGCTTGACTTCCTACTAGGCTGTCCATCTTTCTACGAAGTCACTGTTAACAAGCTAGTTATGGAGAGAGTATTAGACTGAAAGGAAGCCATGTTCCACCGCACAACTGGTTTCATCATTTTCCCTGTCTGGACACAAATTTCCATACCTTTAAAATGACAAGGCTGAACTACAAGATCTCTCCGACCTCTTGCAGTTCTGTTATCAGGTAATTCTTACCTTTGACAACTGATAGATAATCTAGCCAGATTAAAAAGTGCTACATGAGACATTTTCAACAACAACAACAACAACAACAAAGTACTTTGTTGCTTTGTTTACAAGAAATTCTCTATGGATTGATTACTACTTAAGAGATATTTTTTAGATATTTTAGGTTATTTAAGCACTATTATTTGCAAACAACTTCACCAATTTTATTTGGGATTCCCTGGATACATGTGTTGGGAACCAATTGATAACTTTTCACTCGAGGTTAAAAATTATTTCTCTCAGGGCGCCTGGGTGGCTTAGTTGGTTAAGCATCTGCCTTCGGCTCAGGTTATGATCCCGGGGTCTAGGGATCAAGTCCCGCATCGGGCTCCCTGCTCAGCGGGACGTCTCCTTCTCCATCTGCCCTTCCTCCCACTCCTGCTCGCTCGCTCTCTCTCCCTCTCTCTTTCTAATAAATAATTAAAGTCTTTAAAAATATTATTTATCTCTTGCCAATTGTGTTTTAGATCTTGCCAAAGAGACTTCTACAGATAAGAAAAAAGTCCTTTCCTTTTGAGTATAATTTGAAGAAGTTAGAAGAGCCCTGCCTGCCCATGTGTCCTGTTACCGAATTGCAAGCAGAATCAGAAGTCATCTTCTGGCTAACTATGCCAAATAGTTCCCAGAGAAGGGAAGAGAAAGGACCCTGGTGAAAACATTTACAGAGATTTGTTCATCAGATTAAGTATCTGTATTCAGTTAGGGCTTAAGGAAGTATAAACCAAGTTAGATTAATTTTTTTTCCCCAGAAGCAGAGAGAAGAAGATTGGAAAAATGTTTGAGCTGGGGAGGAACCTAAGAAGGTCAAGACTTGAGGAGCAGTGGTTGTTGCCAATAATGGGGGAAAGATGTCCATGTCTTGTTAGTAAAAGAGCAATGGCAGCATTCACTTACTTAAGAATTCTGTCCGGGGCTGTTCATAAAGTCAGAAGGGAAAGTTCTGTGAAAGATGTGATAGGAGAGAGAAGGAAGGGTTGTATGGTTGCAGTTTCTGCTAGGTGGACTGCTTGGTGGAGTAGTATTGAGAATGTAATCATAGAGGTAGCTTGATTTTCTTGCATCCTTAATTGCTTAATGCCCCACTTCTTCTGTTAAGGTGGATCCCATATAAAGAATAATTATTTATTTAGTCTAATCCACACTGGCACTGATGTCTCGTAGTAGATTTAATATTAATCGACTCAATTATTTCTCATGATTGCAGGTATAAAGGGCAATGAACAGGCTGAAAAATGCTTCTGGTAGCTTGTGATACTGGCAGTGCAAGAATGGGCAGAAAACATGGGAAATACGTAGTGAATATCGAACACTCCGAAAGCCAGCTGGTGAGTATTGTGGCATCACTGTGATATTTCTGATGGCTCAGAGTCTTATTTTCAATATTTATACAACCCTAATATTTCTTTATTCCAACACGGTTCTTCCCAAAAAGGAATTCTTTAAAGTTTTACATGGAAGCCAATTTTTAGCTATTCTATTACTACTTAGAAAATTAGAAAACTTGTATTTTTTTCTGCATATCAATATATACATAATTGAGAAATTTAGCTTAGTATTCATTAATCTAAGATATTAACAATTTGGGGTAACAATTTAATATTCTGTTCAATTAATTCTCTACAGTTATCATAATTCAAGCACAAGCCAATAAATCTGCATTTGATTGCATTTAACAAGTTATGTTTTTTAAAATGTAGTATATAGATTTTGTGTTAACTGCCTCGATTTTTTAGTGTAATGTGTAGATTTGCCATAGCTCAAAGATTTCTACATATCTTTGAATGTCAGAAGGTAATCCTGTGAGTGAAGTCTAGGCCTGGGCAGCAAACTAGCAAGTCCTTCAGATTGGCCTCTTTAATTTCTTATGAATTTCTGTTTTTGGTAAAGAATTGTATTCAGATGAAATATTTAGAATTCAGTTATATGCAATATTATTTGACTATTGTTTATGTTTTTAAAAGAAACAATTCAGGGCTGTGCATTTTATGTAACTGTGCATGCCTGATTAGAGACCTTGATATTGGGAACAACAATGGAAATGTGCTGAGTGAGATCAGTACAAATTTGAATGGAAAATTACATTTTGTGAGGAAAAATATTTTTGTCCCTATGCCCTAACAAGGAAATTATAAGGCGGAGAAATTGTTCTCTTGATTCTAGATCAGCACTCCCTTCCCCTGAAGATGTTCTTCATGGACCTTCTAGCCTTGCAACTCTTTCACTGTGTCTTCATAGTGTCAAGATACTCAGATAAAAAGGTCCTATGTTTTTATCTGGAAGCTTGATTATTTCACTTGCACATTTAGATTTATGATCCATTTAAAATTCATTTTTATATATGGCGGGAAGTAGGGTTAAACATTGTTTTTTGATATGGAGATTTTTTTTCTGTACAGATAATTGTAAAGGTCATCCTGTCTCTACTGACTTGATGCTTTTTTTGTAAATCAAGAGACTGTATATGTGTAGGTCTGTCTTAGGACTCTAATCTGTTCCATTGTTCTTTTTTTTTTTTAAAGATTTTATTTATTTATTTGACAGAGAGAGAGAGACAGTGAGAGAGGGAACACAAGCAGGGGGAATGGGAGAGGGAGAAGCAGGTTTCCCTCTAAGCAGGGAGCCCTGTGTGGGGCTCGATCCCAGGATCCTGGGATCATGACCTGAGCCGAAGGCAGACACTTAACGACTGAGCCACTCGGGCGCCCCTCCATTGTTCTTATTTATCTGCTCTTGTACCACTACTACACTGTCTTGATTACTCTAGCTTTATAGTAAATCTTGAAATTTGGTCGTACTTAAACATTGTTCTTCAAGTTATCTTGGCTATTCAAGATCCTTTTCATTTCTATACAAATTTTTAGAATCAGCTTGTTGATTTCTGTTAAAATACATCTGCAGTTTTGACTGGGAGATCATTGAATCTGCATATTAATTTGTGAACATTTATATCTTAATACCTAAATTCTTCAAATCCATGAACATGGCTTATTTTTTCTTTTATATTGGTCTTCTTTAACTTTTATTAGCAATGATTTGATGTTTTAATGTAGAGATTGAGCAGATTGAGTACTTTTCTTTTCAGATTTATTTCTAGATGCTTTTTGTGTTGTTTTAAATGGCATATTAAGTTCAATTTCAAATGTTTTCTTGCTATTTTATAGAAATCCAATTGATTTTTGTATTCTTATCTTGTATCCAGTGACCTCATTAATTCATTATAATATTTTCTTTGTAGATTCTTTTGGATTTTCTGTAAACTCAGTCATATCATTATTCTTTTTTTCAAATTTTAAAACATTTTGTTTTCTTAACCTAATGCACTGGCTAAGACCTCCAATGTAATATTGAATGGAAGTGATAAAAGTGAACATCTTGCATTTTTCCTCAAATTCAGGGGGAAAGTGTGAAATATTTCACCATTAATTATGACATTAGCTTTCAGTTTCATGGAGCTATTCTTTATCAGATTATGGAAAATCCTTCCATTACTAGTTTGCTGAGAAATTTTATCATAAATGGTTGTGAAATTTTTAGATTTTTATATATTTTTGGATTTAATTTACTACTATTTTGTTTAGAGAATATTTGTACCTATGTTTTTGAGAGACTGACCTTCAAAGGAGTCATGGTCAACTCTTTAGCTTCCTATGCCAGGAAGCCTCAAAATCTGACAAATGTCCTAAGTGGAGAACCAGTCTTGTGTCTGTGGAAGTCTCCTTCTAGAATGATTTTATCTTCTGTTCACTTTGATACTGCTATAGACTTTACTCTGCCTTTCTGTCCCAGGCCCCTAGCCTCTGGAGCTATCCCAGAACATTAAAAAGGCCTTGCATTGGGGCTCCTTTATTTTCAAATATGTCATGTCAGCCTCACATGAATACCAAAAGTTTTGTTGGCCTCTTTTGGTAATTAGAACCTCAGGCTCATACTCAGAATCCACAAATGCCCCCAGACAAGAAGATGGCCTATGGTGTTAGATCACTTTGGAAAAGTTCCTTCCTCTTTTAAATTTTAGATAATCTAATTTCCATTTTTTTCAAAGCTCTTCCTTTTTGTTTGTTTGTTTATTGCAGTGGGAGAAGTGGCTTTTTGCAATTTACTAAATCCAGAATCTCACTTCACCTCTTTAGATCTTGGTTTTCTCAAAAGAGTTGTTCTTGATAAGCCTTAAGGTCTCTAGAATTTTCATAGTGGGACTTCTAAAAATATTATCTCCCTACACCAACTTGGAATGTAATGATATTTAACAAATGTATTAAATATGACAAGGATGAAAGATAATGTCTGTTCCTGGATTTTAGCATCAATAATTTTTAAAAATAATTAAATATAACTTAGGATGACATAACTAGATTTCCATGTTTTGAGAATAAATATAATGAGTGTATTATTTTGTTCTTTAATCAGGTTTCAAATAATCTTATTTGGTCAAGTATGTCATAATATTTAACAGTCTGATTTATATTTGTCAGAATATATCACTTTAGGATCAAATATAATAACTTCTTTTTTTCCCTCTGTTCTTTTCTATGGACAGTCATTGAACCAAAGAAACCATGAAGTTCACAGTTCATCATGTCAGTTTCCAACATCAACTGATGTAACTGGTGATGTTGGTACTGATCTAACTGGGGTCTGCACCAACACGGGGACCCTTGGACACTCAGAATTTCCAAACAGAGAATTCCAACATTGTCAGGTAATGTTTGGGGCAACACTGTTTCTCCAGGTTATGATGTAATCTACATGGAAATACTCTTGATCTAATATTTTGGAGGAAAAGCATCCAATCAGTTAACATTACCATTATTCTTTTGAAAATCTATAACATCCTTTGAACATGTCAAGTCACTGAGAAGGAATGCAGAAGAGATTGATTTATGGGGGTCTTCATTTATTATCTTTGGGCTCTCTTATTTGATGCCCTGAATTCCCTCGGCCTTGGTACCCAGTGCCTTTGCACTGCTCCTGATTGCCTGTGAGCATCGCTCACAACACCTAAACTGGGGTTTATTGTCTGAAACAGAGTCCCATTTTTTTTTTAAGATTTTATTTATTTATTTGAGCCAGAGAGAATGAGAGAGAGAGAGAGCATATGAGAGGGGGGAGGGTCAGAGGGAGAAGCAGGCTCCCTGCCGAGCAGGGAGCCCGATGCGGGACTCGATCCTGGGACTCCAGGATCATGACCTGAGCCGAAGGCAGTCGCTTAACCAACTGAGCCATCCAGGTGCCCCAGAGTCCCATATTTTGGGACATTTAAGAGCTACTCTGCATGCTTCAAAGACTTTTCTAACCCTAACCCTAACTCTGTGTTTCCTTTAGTGATCTGTCTTCAGTCATAAGAAAGGGGATAATAATGAGCTAACTAGTGAAACCAAATGTTTCTTTGAATACTTAGTAAGTGCTAGGAAAATGTTATGCATACAGTTTATTATTTACTATTTACATCAACCCTGTGAAATAGGTGATGTCATCCATGTGAGGGCATCGAGGCTTTGCATGATAATGCGAATTTCCAAATGCCACTGTCTATCGGGTGAAAGGTGGACTTAAATTTAAACCTGAATTTGTTAGACTCCAGTGCCTATGCTCTTAATTACTACAGTGTACTGCCTTCTGCAAAAATCTAATTATAGAGGAATTTCTTATTCTAATTTTCTCAACAACGGGGCACCTGGGTGGCTCAGTCGTTAAGCATCTGCCTTCAGCTCAGGTCGTGATCCCAGGGTCCTGGGATCGAGCCCCACATCGGGCTCCCTGCTAGGCGGGAAGCCTGCTTCTCCCTTTCCCTCTCCCCCTGCTTGTGTTCCCTCTCTCACTGTGTCTCTCTCTGTCAAATAAATAAATAAAATCTTTAAAAAAAAAATTAAAAAATGAAAGTACATTTAATTTTCTCAACAACACATTCAGGTAGATATTATTATCCCCAATTTTGATATAAGTCAAGCTGATATTTAGACAAATTAAGAAACTTGCTCAGAATATTAAAGGTATGGGATTTAGATTCAAGACTCTCTGATCTTGGGCGCCTGGGTGGCTCAGTTGGTTAAGCAACTGCCTTCAGCTCAGGTCATGATCCCAGAGTCCTGGGATCGAGTCCCGTGTCGGGCTCCTGGCTCAGCGGGGAGCCTGCTCTTCCTTCTGACGCTCTCCCCTCTCATGCTGTTTCTCACTCTCTCTCTCAAATAAATAAATAAATAAATAAAATCTTAAAAAAAAAAGGCTCTCTGATCTCAAGTTTTACATGTTTTAACACTATGCAATATTTCCTCTACAATAACAAATTATGTATGCATAGTACTTTAGAATTTACAAAAGTAAATTTACGGACATTAATTCCTTATTCTAATTTTATTATATGAATTTTTATAGATGAAAGAGTAGGATCACAGAAACATCTTACCGAATAAAAATAGCTGGTGGTAGCAGAAAATGGATTTTATAAATGTTTTCAGACTCTGAATTTCATGCTGCCAAATACTAACCTGTATGAAAAGTTAGCCAGAAAATTTGATAAGGCATTAATTAATGCTGTTAAAGTAGAAGGATCCAAAGCAGACAAATTTATGAAAGGCCCAAAGGGGAAGAAAATTTAATCAGATCTTTGGAGTCCCTCATATCAGTCTGCCACAGTCATCCACACATGTATAGATAGTTCTTTTGACAGTGGGAAGAATAAGGAGTTTCCAAGAAGACATTTATTATTTTTCTTAGTTTGAAATGCAGATATATGAAAAGAAAGCATGAAAGTCAGTGGAAGTTTCTTTGTTCCTATATTAAATACAGTATAAGGACAAAGTCTTTCCTAAATAAAAACTTAAATTTAAGTCAATATTTCTTACTGATACTATTAAGATAGTTTCTTACGTTTATACATCCTTTAAATGAAGTGATCTATATATAAAAAGAATTATTGAAGGCATTAGTTTTGCTTGAGACATTTGGTTTCATTTGCAGTAATCTTATTTAAATCCTTTCCAGGTGACACGAAATTTCTTCAGTGACTGGTCTCTTTGGAGAATCTTCCTGGCTTGTCTCTTAGCCTGTGCACTAACAACAACCATCGGAGTACTCATAGAGTGTCTGGTGTATAATAGGAAAAATAATAATGCCTCCATTACTGTTCAGCTCCCTCAAAACCACGGGACAACTTCATCTACTAGTTCTGAAACGACAGTACCTATTACTATAACACATTCTACGGCAACATCTGATTCCACTACCATCACTGCAACCACTGCTAGCACTTCAACAGAACCAACTAGTACAAAAATTACTGCTTCCGCTGACACTATAATAGCAGCAGCCACCACTACAACTTCTACCACTTCTACTGAACATAAAACAATGGCAGGAACAAACACTTCGACTAAACCAAATACCACAATGACTCCCAGCAATACCACTGAGGTGAAAACCACAGTAGCCACTACTATTGCTTCTGCTGAACCTACAACCACAGCAACAGTCACCAATTCACTTGAACTCCCTACCACAAAGATTGCCAGCACAACCACTGAGGCTACAACCACCACGGGCACCACTGCTCCCTCTACAGAACCTACAACCACCACAGCCACCAATACTCTCTCAATCGAACCTACAACCACCACAGCAGTCACCACATCATCAGTACCAACTCTCACAACAATTGCTGGCACTACTGCTGAGTCTACAACCACCACAGATACCACTATAACTTCTGTGGAACTTATAACCACTGTGGCCACCACTGTAACTTCTACTGAACCTAAAACTACCATGGTCACTACTACAACTTCTATGGAACCTACAACCACAGTGGCCACCATTATAACCTCTACCGAACCTATAGCCACCATGGCCATGACTACAACTTCTACCAAACCCGCAACCACAATGGCCACCACTCTTGTCTCTACTGAACCTATAGCTACCACAGCAGCTGCCTCAGCATCTGAACTGACCACCACAGTAACTGCCAGCACTACCAACGAGGCTACAAGCACCACAGACGCCACTATAACTTCTATTGAACCTACAACCACCATGGCCACCACTACTGTTTCTACCAAACTTACCACCACAACAGCAGCCACCACAGCGTCTGAACCGCCCACCACAATAACTGCTAGCATTACCCCTGAGTCTACAACCACCACAGATACCACTAAAACTTCTATGGAACTTAAAACCACTGCGGCCACCACTGTAACTTCTACTGAACCTAAAACCACCATGGTCACTACTACAACTTCTACAGAACCTACCACCACAGTGGCCACCATTACAACCTCTACCGAACCTACAACCACCACAACCACCACTATTGTTTCTACTGAACCTATAACCACCACAGCTGCCACCACAACATCAGAACCCACTACCACAATAATTGCCAGCACTACCAATGAGGCTACAACCACTACAGATACAACTACAACTTCTACTGAACCTACAACCCCCACAGCCACCACTATAACTTCTACTGAAGGTACAACCACCATGGCCACCGCTACAACTTCTACCAAACCTGCAACCACCAGGGCCACCACTGTCACTTCTACCAAATCTATAGCCACCTTGGCCACCACTCCAACCTCCATTGAACCTACAACCACCACGGCCACCACTTCATCTGAACCTACAACAACCACTACAGCCACCACTTCATCAGAACTGACTACCATAATAACTTCCAGCACTACCACTGAGGCTATAACCACTAAAGCCACTACTACAACTTCTACTGAACCTACAACCACCACAGCCACCACTATTTTCTCTACCGAATTTGCCACCACAACAGCATCTGAACCACCCACCACAGTAACTGCCAGCACTACCACTGAGGCTACAACTACTGCAGACACCAGCATAACTTCCACCAACCAAAAACCACCACAGCCACTGCTATAACTTCTACTGAACTTACACCCAGCAGGGTCACCAGTATCATTTCTACTGAACCTACAACCAGCACTTCAGTCACCATGTCATCTGAACCTACTGCCACAACCACTGCCAGCACTACCGCTGACACTACAACCATCATGACCACCACTTACAACTTCTACTGAACCTATAACCACCATGGCCACCAGTACAACTTCTACCAAACCTACAACCAGCAGGGCCACCACTACCACTTCTTTGGAACCTACAGCCACCACAGCCACCAGGGTAACTTCTACTGAACCAACCACCACCACAGACACAAACATTGTCTTTACCAAACCTAGAACTCCCATAGCAGCCACCACAGCATCTGAACAGACCCCCAGAACTACTGCTAGTGCTACCACTGACTGAGGCTACAGCCACCATGGCCACCATGACAACCTCTCCTGAACCTACAACTACCATGGCCACCACTAGTGCTTCTATGAGACCTATAACCACCACAGAGCCACCACTTCATCTTAACTGACTAACACAACAACTGCCAGCACTACCACTGAGGCTACAGCCACCACAGCCACCACTACTACTTCTCCTGAACCTAGAACCACCATAAGCAGCCACCATTTCATCTTAACCAACTACTGTGACACTTGCCAGTATGACCACTGATGCTACAATTACAGCAGGTTCTAATGAACCTACAACCACTACAGTCACCATTACAATTTATACCAGTCTCCTGAACCCACAACCACGGGAATTGCCACCACTTCAACTGAACTGCAACTACAATGATGAGGAGTACTTCCACGGAGGCTGCGAGCACAACAGCCAGTACTGCTTCCCCTGAACAAGTTCTTTTTTATTGAAATATACACAACTAATGAATCATTGAACAAACTAATGATGTACTGTATGGTGGCTAACTTAACATAATAAAAAAGTGAAATATGTTGACAGGTAACATTGTATCAATTTAATAATCACCATCAGTTCATGTTCTAGATCTCTAGACACTATGCTCTGCTCCTCAACTGAATTTACATTATTTGTCATAGCTACCTCCACTTCAGTGACTAAATCTAGTCTGTCTTCTGACTCAACTAAAATACCATCTTCAACCTCCACTGCCACCACCCCAAGTATAAATAACATAAATACACATGCTACCAACTCAGCTGACTTCCCAATCACAACACCATAATGACTTTAGCTGAATGTATAATTTCTATAATCGACATTACCTGTTAATGGAAAGCACAACCACAAATTTTAAGTCATCTACTCTCATGATACAGTTAGCAGGCCCCCCACCCCTTCAAATAAGTCCTTAGCCACAATAATAGCATTACATTCATAAAACATGCCAGCACCACATCTACTGAAATTTCATGATAGAGAGCCCTGCATCAGTCAGTCCTACAGTCCAATACCATCCCTGTGCACCATCATTTCTGCAGTTCCATTTCTACTCTATGTACTAATACAACAGACAGAACTTCACCAAACCCTTCAGTGTCCTATCACCTGAATCTATAAGCACTATAATTTCTTTGGACATGTTATTCAAAGTCATCCATTACTTACGCTTCTGAACCAGTTCTGCCTGTGTTGGTAGTAAATCCAGTAAGTCACACCATCACTCCCACTTGACAAAAATGACAAATTCATAATGACCTCTTCTATGCAACTGTAGTTAGGTGCCTGCAAATTAAACCCTAACATCCACTATCATCACCCCACCCCAGAACCTATATCTGTTATTAGTAATGTAAGTGATTTCATGGCCAATAATTGTGAACATATAACAACTGCCAAAATAACCACTTTTAAAACAAGACTTACTTAATGACTGGTTCAACTATCATAATGATAATGAATTTTACCCCTAAAACAACACTTAGATTTAATATTACCATTTATTAGACCTGACCATTTAATGTAGAGAGTCTCTATTTTATTGAGTTCTTAGTACAATTTTCATGCAAATTTATGCTGGAAACCTGTTATGGTTAAATAAAAAGTTACTAAGGGTGAATGCAGTCTTTTATTATTCCAAACTTCTAGTCTTCAATACACAAATTCCATATGTAATAGAGAAAGGACATCTATATGGCAAAGGTATATTAAATACATTTGTGTATTACCGCATTTTCTTTTTAGAGTGCATAAAATTATTTTCATTTCATTTTCTCTTTAAATCATTTTGATATTTAAGTATTTATAAATGTGTTATCACTATTTCCAATTAAAAATTTGTTTTCTACTCTCTTTTGAAGTAATCTTATGAAGGCACCCAGTTAACTACTTTGAGTAAACATTTACTCGTGTCTGCTATCTGCTGAAATGCTGGAGAACAATCATAAAAAGAAAATAGCAATGCAGATAGTAATAAACTTACAAATTTGGATTCTGTTATTTAGAATTCTTGGTAATTGATAGGCTTAAATCAATGTTGATGGTACTTGCGGAGGAGAAAATCACTAAAACTTGGCACAACCCATGAGACCTCAAGTTTAGCCCCTGCTTATCCTCCAAGCTTCATTGTGTGCTCATTTATGTAACACTGCTATGTCCTAGCCATGCTGTTTTTTAAACTAGTATATGTTTCAAATATACAAAGGGATATAAAGAATTTTACATTGAACATCCATATGCCCATTACACATTCTAAGAGAGGAAATCATATGCCCTTTGGCTCCAGATCACGGGTGCAGGTGTTAAAAGACCTATTTAGGAAGTTGCAGTGACATATTGCAACAACAGATGGTGCTGTGGTGCTTTTTTTAAAAAATCTTTTACGCATTAAAAATTACCAGAGAGTTAACTTGCCTTTTAAGAAGTAGATTTCAAAAAAAACCCTGAACAATGAGGGACACGGTGAGTTGTCAAAATAATTAAGTCTTATTTAGGAGAAGAATTTGATGTATTTCATTTATCTCTTTAGAGAGCAGAACCAGGGTAAGCAGGTTGAAGTTATTGAGAGGAAGACTTTGACTCAACACAGAGAAGAATGAGGTGGCAGGAGAGTCAACCCAGAGAGGAGTATTGAACCCTGGAAAACGGATGAATTCCCAATTGCTGCAAGTGGCACACAGAGGCTGGAGTAAGATTTCACTTTCATTCATTGGAGTTTGACCTAAATGTCTAGGGTCCTTTTAACTCAAACATGATTACATGCATTTATTCACAATGAAACATAACTATTATTTCAACAAACTTTTACATTTATAATCAAAAGTCAAATGTTACATGTGTGACAATCTGTGATAAGACTAGAATGTGCACTCTAATAGGACAAGTGCTTGTCTGTTACATTTATCACTGTATAAATCCCCATTGCCCAGAGAAATGTCTAGTAGTAGTACATTCTCAATAAAACCCCCAATATTCTACCAATAAAAACACATCCGATGTTTTTAAGTAGACTTAGAATGGAATCTAGTATGATGTGGATTAGAGAAAAATCACTGATATGGATCAGACAGTTGCTTGTTTCTTTTTTTTTTTTTAAGATTTTATTTATTTGAGATAGAATGAGAGCAAGAGTGAGAGAGCACGAGTGGGGGGGGAGGGGCGGAGGGAGAGGGAGAAGCAGGCTCTCCACCCAGCAGGGAGCCCAACGCTAGCTCCATCCCAGAACCCTGCAATCAGGACATGAGCTGAAGGCGGATGCTTAACTGACTGAGCCACTCAGGCGTCCCCAGTTGCTTGTTTCTATTTTGAGTAGTACTAATAATATTGTTGGTCCAAGATGTTACATAACCCTTCATTAATTTTAATTTGTTGAGATGACATCTGTCATAGATATTGGGAATTGAATTAAAAAAAGAACCACCCTTATCTTTTATTATAATCACATAAGAGAATCTGTAAAACTTTCCTTTTTTTAAACTTCTACATGTAATGGTTTTATGCAAAGCAGTGATAGACTAAATACTAATTATGAAAGAGTTTTTGAAAATTTCTTTGCACCTTTGGTATATTGTCATAATGATTTTTTCATACATTTAAAGTAGTTGAATAAGGCAATTCAACTAACTGCACTATATTTTTAAACTTCTTGTCTAGTTTGTTAGTTATTATAATTATTAAATATAATATTACTGACTACACTGTATTTTTAAACCTCTTGTCTGGTTTGTTAGTTACTGTGTCAATCAAATAATAAATATGGATTAAAACTATCCTTTTCCCTAAAAATTGCCAAAAATCGGAGAATGTGGGGTGCCTGGGTGGCTCAGTTGTTAAGCGTCTGCCTTCGGCTCGGGTCATGATTCCAGGGTCCTGGGATCGAGCCCCGCATTGGGCTCCCTGCTCTGCAGGAAGCCTGCTTCTCCCTCTCCCACTCCCCCTGCTTGTGTTCCCTCTCTCGCTGTCTCTGTCAAATAAATAAATAAAATCTTTAAAAAAAAAAATCAGAGAATGGACTGGACTCAGCCAGTTAGTGGACCAAAGGTGTTTTAATTGACCTCAGGCCATAGTGAAATTTAAGTTGAGTCTTTATGGTGGGTGAAAATAAAGCATATATAATTAATAAAAATATGACATAGCATTAATAGGTGAATTTGAAAGAAACCACCAAGTTCTTTTGGCTAAAGAATGGCCAAATAAAAGCACTTTCACTACTTGATTAACTGACAAAGGTTTCCAAATTCTTGTGGCTGAGAATCCACCAGAGGTTTGGAGTCTTCACAGGGCATATCCTTCACTATGAAATACACCCAGGGATAAAGTGTATGACTATGAACATGATTTGAAACACAGCTGCAAGAGTCATCATTTTTACAACCTGAGATGCAAAAGCACCCCTGGGTGTTGGGCAGAGTGACGATCCTGGATTTACCCATACGCACCCGGCAGCTTATACTAAACCAAGTGTGTTCTACTCTGTCTTCTTGAGTACGGTAGTAATACCTGCATAAGAAGTGTTCTTTGACAAAGTAGAGATCATATGAATTTCATGATAACATATGTTTTCAGTATTTGGAAATGACGTCTCACAACTCTTTAATTAATTAGGCATTCTGAAAGTAGAACATTCCAGTTATTACCCAAGTATCAGAAATTACTTACTCCTCTATAGGCTATCAAAATAAGTTGTAGATGCAAATGAATGCTTGTGAAATTTTATCTGCTCTGTGGTTATGGTGTTCCAGGGCCAAAGTGAGGTAGTGTCTCCATATCATCATCAGATAGAATATTACTAAGGATATAATTCAGCTGTGACAGAAGTCTAGGGTGCTACAGTAGGTAGGTCTCCATTATTAAGGCTTTACGGGTCTAAGGTTTGTTTCAACTGGCTGCTCTCCTGGTCATAGAATTATCATCCTAATCTCTGTGTTCTAGGATGGCTCACTCACTGATCTGCATTCCAACAAAAGGGAAGAGCAAAGGGGGGAAAGGGGGCATACCCCTTGCTCTTAAGGACACGACCCAGAAGTTGCACACCTCTCTTCTGCTTTTGTGCCTCGGGCCAGAATTTAGTCATAAGGTCACACCTTGCTACATGGGTAGTTGGGTAATGTAGCCTTTGTTGTTGGTAGGCATGTGCCCAGCTAAAAATGTTGAGGTTTGCTTAGTAGGAAAGTGAAAGAATGGTAATTAGGGATAACTAGCAGTGTATCAAACATGTAGCCAGTCTGGAAAAAAAGCTTAATTTGTAGTCATTTCCAGTGCAATATCATTTGTTTGCTGACATTATCATCAAAGTTCAATGCTATTTTTTTTAAAGATTTTATTTTATTTATTCAAGAGAGAGAGAGCACAAGAGGGGGTAGGGTCAGAGGGAGAAGCAGACTCCCCGCTGAGCAGGGAGCCCAATGCGGGACTCAATCCCAGGACTCCGGGATCATGACCTGAGCCGAAGGCATTCGCTTAACCAACTGAGCCACCCAGGCGCCCCAAAGTTCAATGCTGTTGAAACATTTCATTCACATGGATTTTTATAGCCTATAGGCCCAAGAGCCATTTTTTGGCAGGCATCATGTTTTACTGCTCTTTGGGACAAATCACTTCCCCACTTCTCTCCTCTTCCATAATGTTTTCATTGTTAGTATATTTTAGAAGCTGAAATTAAATGATACTGTTTTAGTTGATTCAAGTTAGAATTTTTAAACTAAAAATGGTGAATACATTTATGAGAAGCCTTTTGAAAGGATAAAACCACACACACACATACACACATGCACCCCTCTCTGGTATGGCTTCAAGAGAGCTGAGAAATTGTTCCCTTAGCAAGTAGCATAATGCCTGGCATATGTTCAATGAATAAATAGAGATTAGCCACATAGTTTGAAGATTTAGGGTCATTTTTCACACAAGGAACAATATTTCTTCCTAAAAGTTTCAGGGAATTCTCTTTAAAACATTTTCTAAACTAGTGGTTCTCAGAGTTTGGTACATATAAGAGTCATCCAAGCAGAGTACAGCACCCCCTCAGATTTAGTTAGTCTGTTGTGAGGCCCAGGGATAAGCATTCTAGGATATCTTCCTATACCTTTCCAACTCTGGGACTTGATTTACTTGCTTCTCTTTGTTTTCTGAAGGAGCTCTAATGGGCTCTTTAATGGACTGTCTGCCCTTCATCCAGAGCTGGGACAAATGGGTGGCTCCTAGCGTGAAAGACAGCAGGGAGGGTCTGACCACGATTATTAAGTTGGTTGTGTCACTTCTCTTGGGGCCTTGATTTCTTCAGTTGTAAATGGCAGGGTTAGAATAGAGGTCTCCTACATGTCTGAGCTCTGTCACTGGAAGATTGAGCTATATTAAATTAGATCTCTATCTACTCAGTTAGTGCTAATGATACATCTATTATAAAAGAAAATTACTTTTGAATTAGTTTTTGATTACTCACTGTTTAAGAGTCATTTTAAAAAACTTATGTTATTCATATACAATTTATTTTTTTTAATTTTAATTCCAGTATAGTTCACATACAGTGTTCTATTAGTTTCAGGTGTACAATATAGTGGTTCAACAATTCCATACATTACTCAGTGCTCATCAAGATGAGGGCATTCTTAAACCCCTCCACCTACCTCACCCTTTCCCCCTTCATATACCATTCTTCACCAAGAACTTCCTGTGCTACTGTTGTGAAATCTCCCTGAGTACTTATGTTGGATGCTGACTGTTAACTTTTAAATTGACAATTACTTCTGAACTCCAGCCTATTGCCACTTAGATTTTGCTGAGTAACAAGAACATTCCTACCTATGTAAAGCAGAGGCAGCCTCAGAAGTTAAGTATGAGGATGGTGGAAGCCCCCTGCTTAATCAAGTTCCCTTTAGCTAAATTTCTTAGTGCCCTTCTGAAAGATGGAAGACCTTGGTGAATATATTAACAGTTATTAGTATATCAAATTCACCAGCTTTCAGGGGCCCTGAGGAAGTGAACTCAGGATAGGCACTTTTTTTTTTTTTGAAGCCAAGGGTAAGGTTTAGAGCAAGAGAGGAAAGCCTGAAAATGTCAAAGCCTAATGAGCAGAGAGCTATGCATCCCTAGAGAGGATGCCAACAGTGGGAGGGAAGATGGCCATGCTTCATTGGAAAGAAAGCAGTGGTAAAGGTCACCTGCTCCAGAATTTTATCGTGGAGATGACCCCAAGGTCAGAAGGAAGGGTAAATGAGGAATGTTGCTAAAAGGTAGAAGAATGTAATATGACCTACAATTTGAGAATTTTACTGTGTGAAGGCCCAGGAGGAAAGTCACAATAGCTCCAGAGTCAAGATTGGTTTTCTTGTTTGTTTGTTTTTTTTAATTTTTAAAAAGTTTATTTGAAAGAGAGCATGAGAGTTGGGGGAGGGTCTAAAGGGAGAGAGAGGAAGAGAGAATCTCAAGTAGACTTTGTGCCGAGCTCAACATGGGTCTTGATCTCATGACCCCAAGATCATGACTTGAGCCAAAATCAAGAGTTGGACACTCAACTGACTGAGCCACACAGACACACCAGCTTTCTCGTTTTTTTTTTGTATTAATTACACCTTACTTTTTCTTCTTAAGTGGATCCCATATTGGGGAATGATGGCTTATTACTTAATTAGTTCATCCTAGTTGCATCATAGTTGATAACATAGTAATATCAATCAACTCAATTATCTCTTAAGATTTCAGGTATAAAAGGCAATGATCAAATTGGAAATTGTTCCTGGAGTTAAGCATGTGGTAGTCAATGTTCAAGAATAGAGAAAGAACATGGAAAATATATAGTGAATATTGAATCCCCCCAGAAAACAGCCAGTGAGTATTTATTTTTCCATTTTGATAGCTTATTTATATGAGTATTATATTCAGTCTCTATAGGAAATTCTATTAACTTTTGTAACCTCAAAAAAAGGAATGAATACCTCTGGTTATTAAGGAAAACTCAATTTGTTAACTTTTCAACTACTCATTGTCATCACAAATCTTGTATTTCTATTCATGTGGTGTGCCCCTACATACTATAGTGTATAGTTTTTAATAGCTTAAAAACTATTTCAAATATTTATTAATCTACAACAGGTGCAAATTTCTGTCAACATAATCTAATCAAAATTTTAAATAATGTTATAATCATACTTCAGAATAATTAGTGTTTGTCTTAATTGCTTCAATTTGATTTAATTATTTTTGAAAGTTTGATGTCCAGGTTTTAGTGTATAATGTGTAAGGTTTTCTGTGGGGTTTTTTTGCACAAATTTTAGACCTGTCAGAACTCAAATATTTCCAAAATCCTTGAAAATCAGGAGCTCATCCCAGATATAGCCCCTAGATTTAAGAAAGATCCTCTCTAAAAAATTCTGTTATATTTATATGCAGTTTGTTTAGACAATTGTTTTTATACCAGTGTTAACCCTTTGTAAGGTAATATTTACAATAGCATTTTTTTTTTTTTTTTAGTAAATAGGCAAATCTAATAAAATTGCCCTTGATGTTTATTTTTTTTTTTTAAGATTTTATGTATTTATTTGAGAGAGAGAGAATGAGAGAGAGAGAGCACATGAGAGGGGAGAGGGTCAGAGGGAGAAGCAGACTTCCTGCCGAGCAGTGAGCCCAATGCGGGACTCCATCCAGGGACTCCAGGATCATGACCTGAGCCGAAGGCAGTCGCTTAACCGACTGAGCCACCCAGGCGCCCTGCCCTTGATGTTTAAAAATTGTAAAACTATATGGAATATACAAATGCAGTTTGAAATAAACAGTCCAAAGGAAAAGAAATGTGGAGTGACATATTTCTGTACTGAAGAGAGGGATCAAATAAGAAAGTCATGTTGCTCAATAAATATTTATTGAATGAATGATTTTTAAGGAAGATATTTTTGCCTCAAAAGCAAGAGCTATTTTCCTCTTGGTCCTAAGTAATGAGACCCCCATCCCTTGCACACAAAATTATCTCTAAATTCCTTGTGACTTTTTAGTTCTCTATGATGCCAAAATACTCCAATTAAAATTTAAGGAAATTTCCCTTCTTGGGAAAATTCATCAGCTAATATTATGGTTTCTCTAGGAAATGTCTAACTTAGAAATGTTTTCAAATATTATTTAAAATGAGATTTAAAACATTTTTCTCTTTTCAACTGGATATTTGAACAGTTGTGGAGAGAGAGTTGTTTTCCATTGAGGGAAAGTTTGACCAGTGGAATAAAATATCAGCTGGAGAGTATAGGCAAACAAAACAAAACAAAACAAAACCAAAAAAACCCACCAAAACAAAAAACAACAACAACAACAAAAAACAAAACCCCAAGCCTCCCCCCCCAAAAAAACCCCAAACCACACACACACATAAAGACAGTTTAGGTGCTTTTATTTTTCTTCTTAGGGAAATTTGACATCTTAAATTAATCTTTTTAAAGGTAGAG
Organism: Neomonachus schauinslandi; assembly: GCF_002201575.2. Lineage (NCBI taxonomy): Eukaryota > Metazoa > Chordata > Mammalia > Carnivora > Phocidae > Neomonachus > Neomonachus schauinslandi. The sequence continues at coordinate 20,425,120 of NC_058416.1, read as the reverse complement.
AACATAAAGTTCTATTTAATAGACATGGCTAATGCACCTCAGTTTTATTTTATGGCCATTATTAGCTCACATTGATGAGCTAATTGATGTTATTTCCAATGCTGCAACAGCTGAAATTTTAAAATTTAGATCTAAAGCAGCTTAACATATAAAAATTACTTCTTGTGCTTCAGTATTTATAATAAAACCCACAACCAATAGCTAGATCTGATTCCAGGGTCATAGATACTCCATCTTGGAGTAGACAGGACCCATCATCCTTCTTTGAAAGAACTGGGTTTCCAACAAGGCAAGAAGGCTGAAAAATTGGCCTGGTGAGTCAGTTTTATTTTGCTTATAAAGTGTATTCAAATTGTCTAAGTTCATTAGCCCTTGGCAAATTGAGTACTGTGAAGACTAAACAAAAATATCAACACAAGGGAAATGGTATGAGTCCTGATTTTCTTAGTTTCCTAGTGAATAATAGATGGGATATTGTTGACAGAGCTAGAATATATCAGACCTCTCATTTTTAGTGACCATGTATAACTTTTATCTTCATTCCTTCTAAGTGATATACTGTATGAATATTTACATTGTCTAATTGTCCGTAATTTTTGTCTCATGTTTTCTTTATTTAATTACAGTCTTATTTACTTTCATTTTTTTTTAAAGATTTTTTTTATTCATTTATTTGAGAGAGAATGAGATAGAGAGAGCATGAGAGGGGAGAGGGTCAGCGGGAGAAGCAGACTCCCTGCTGAGCAGGGAGCCCGATGTGGGACTCGATCCCGAGACTCCAGGATCATGACCTGAGCCGAAGGCAGTCGCTTAACCAACTGAGCCACCCAGGCGCCCATTTACTTTCATTTTTAGTGATGGCCGTCTAATGGGCCAGTGTTTACACACATAATTGGCTTTAATGTAAATGATTGTCATTTGATCAGTAGGGTAATAGATGTAAGGGAAAATTCTCCTGAATTTTAATAAACTTCTGGACTTTACTGTATCTCAGATTTCTCCTTTCTTTTAACTTGTCTTGAAGAAGCCTCACCTCTCAAGACTTTCTTCATTGAACCCTCTCTTTTATTATTTTAAAAATTATTTATGAAATATTTCAGACATTCAAGTATAAAGAGTAGGCAGACATCATAGAAAGTATTAGACACACAACTGAAGAAATAAAAAAATGAAAGATGTCATTCCCATCCTCTCCAGTGCTTTCCTGCTCAGAAGTTAGCCACTCTCCTCAATTTGGCTAAACTCAGATTTCGTTACCTCCGTTATTCTCACCTCACTCATAACAATGCTTTTTATTTTTGTATTTACATAGTCTTACTTATTATATGTAGAGCTTTGTTCTTCCCTATTCCCTGTGATAGGATGTGAGCTCCTTGAGGCAAAACAGAGACCAACAAATGCATATTGATAGACTGCAAAATGCCTCATCTTCCTTAGCTCTGTCTTGCGGTCTGATTCTTGTATTCTGTTATATAGTGCCCTGAGATACTGTTAACACAGGGTGTGTCTTTGTGGGGGTTTTTCAGTGGTGGTTTTAATTGCATGGACTTCAGTTCAGGAGAAAATTGGATTGCAAGCACTTTTTAAACTGTGTTATTAAGGGCAAGTCTCTGCACCACTTTTAGTCTCAGTATTGTGATTTCTAAAATAACTGGCAGAGTTTGCGTTAGGTAAGTGGTCTGTCTTTTTTAGCTCTGATAATCATTATTTCTATATTTCATAGAAGCTCTATGGTAGTGTATCTTAAGAGGATATACCTATATATGCTTGAAACATGGGGATATTTAATAAAGAGATGTCATATTATAATCATTGATGGTATGTAATCTTGACCCCCAAATATTAGTAAAATATTTAAAATGAAAAAAGATAATGACCTGACCAGATTTAATTATTTTGAAGTGAAATATTATTTGAAAAACTTATTTATTCATAAAATAAAATATGACTGATTTATTCAGTACTAAAGTCTTTTTTTAAATTTTTTAAAAATGTTAAGAGATTTTATTTATTTTATTAGAGAGAGAGAGGGAGGGAGAGAGAATGAGTGGGGGGAGGGGCAGAAGGATAAGCAGCCTCCCCGCTTAATGGGGAGCCTCATGTGGGGCCCGATCCCAGGACCCTGAAATCATGACCTGAGCCGAAGTCAGATGGTCAACCAACTGAGCCACCCAGGCGCCCCCAAAAGTCTTGTTTTTTTTTTCTTAAGATTTTATTTATTTGACAGAGAGAGACACAGTGAGAGAGGGAACACAAGCGGGGGAGTGGGAGAGGGAGAAGCGGGCCTCCCGCCGAGCAGGGAGCCCGATGCGGGGCTCGATCCCAGGACCCTGGGATCATGACCTGAGCCGAAGGCAGACGCTTAACCGACTGAGCCACCCAGGCGCCCCCCAAAAGTCTTATTTTAAATACTCATCTTCTACTAAAAATCTCATGACATGTCACAAGTTAGTTTAGAATTTTCAGAATAATTTCACTTCAAAATTCAACACGGTGGCTTCTTTTTCTTTCAGTTTGTCTCATTGTTTTGTTCCTGTAGATATTTCCAGAGTCCAAATGACCATAAAACTCACAGTTCAACATATCAATTTCCACCATCGATGGAAGTCACCAGTGAGGTTTGTACCAATGTCATTGCTTCCTGCATCAACCCAGGAACCTTTGAATATCCAAAATTCCCCAAAAGACAATTCTGACAAGGACAGGTAATGTTTACGACAACACTGCTTTCTTCTCCAGTGTTACCCCTGTAGCAGTGCTCTTGGTTCAGTGTACATATATATATATAATGGTATATATATGCATAGTGTTATATATATGGGATGGATGGATGATAGATAGATACAAAAGCAGGTGAACTATGCCCAAGTTTTACAATGGAGGTGCATATTCAGCACTCCAGTACTCAGGGCTCTGCTCTGCGGGGACCTGCATCACATTCTGTTTTTAGCATATGTGCTGCTGAAGCGAGCACCTGCATCACATTCTGACCCCAGTACAGCCTTGACATCTGTCTGGATGCCTTTCCTTTAGGCCTCTGGACTCTGACCTCCTTTTTAAAAAAATAGCTCAAAAATTGGATCTAAATAAAGTCTAAATATTGCTTGGATTGTTATGTATCTGCATCTCTTTTAGCCTAAAACAGTTTGCCCCTTCTTTCTCTCTCTTTTTTTAGATGTCATTGATTTGTTGAAGAAACTAGGTCATTTGCTATGTAGAATATCCCACATTCAGGATTGGATTGGTTGCTCCTTCATTATATCTTTTTACTTGTTTCTTTCTTTCTTTTTTTTTTAAAGATTTTATTTATTTATTTGAGAGAGAGAGAATGAGAGACAGAGAGCATGAGAGGGAGGAGGGTCAGAGGGAGAAGCAGACTCCCTGCCGAGCAGAGAGCCCGGTGCGGGACTTGATCCCGGGACTCCAGGATCATGACCTGAGCCGAAGGCAGTCGCTTAACCAACTGAGCCACCCAGGCGCCGCTACTTGTTTCTTTTTTTTTTATTTTTTATTTTTTTAAAGATTTTATTTATTTATTTGAGCCAGAGAGAATGAGAGAGAGAGAGAGCACATGAGAGGGGGGAGGGTCAGAGGGAGAAGCAGGCTCCCTGCCGAGCAGGGAGCCTGATGCGGGACTCGATCCTGGGACTCCAGGATCATGACCTGAGCCGAAGGCAGTCGCTTAACCAACTGAGCCACCCAGGCGCCCCTACTTGTTTCTTTATACTCTATTTCCTGCAAACTAGAGGCAAGAACAATTTGTGTGGCACTGTGTTCATTTTACTACATAAAATCATGTGTCACATAAATTAAGTCTGGTTTTTGTTATGCTAAGTTTGTTTATAGATTCAGATGGTATCAAGTTGATACCTCTATCAAATTTTTCCTTATCTATTTTCACTTAATGGCATTAATATCTATTGATAATTATTTGCCTAAATCTACTTTTTTCCCATTAGGGATTGGGAAATGGAAAGTATCTAATTACATATTTCCCTCTACATTATAGTTGGAGTTCTTTGGCAAAAATAACCAACTATTCCATTCCCCTGAAATACAATTCTCACAGAAAAGACAGCATAAATATTTTATTTTTATTTTATTTACTAATTTTCAAGGAAATGAGTTGGTTGTTATGCTAGCATCCTCCAGTTGTGACCAATGAGTATTTTTTGGGAATTGATTTCAGTCATTAGTTTTTTGTTGCTTGAATTTTACTTTTAGGTCAGCTGGGAGCCCTTTCAGGTTGGCTCTTGTGTCTTGACAAAGCCTGATTAGTAGTTGGCAGATTCCTTGCTTTCTGGCATAATAAGATCTACTAGGAATATCATTTTGTATTTTCCCTGACCCAGACTTAGAATTACTTATTTCTCCAAGGATCCCTGGTTGGTTGGTTTCTTTTCTTTTCTCTTCTTTTCCCTTCCTTTCCTTTCCTTTTCTTTTCTCTTTTCTCTTCTTTTCCTTTTCCCTTTCCTTTCCTTTCCTTTCCTTTCCTTTCTTTCTTCTCAGTCTTACCACCCATGAGATCGTGACCTGAGCCAAACCAAGAGTCGGATACTTAATCAACTGCACCCCCCCCAGGAACCCCTCCCTGGTTTCTTCTGGTTAAGAAAGAGATCACAATCTGTCTTTAGCTCTCTGGGTTCTGATCTTGGTGTTTTTAACCTTTGCTTAGAAACCTCACTTGGTTTCCCAGGGTTTTCCCCTTGCTTTGTTGCCCAGGCTCAGATCTCTCATATTTCTGAGCTCTTGTCATGCTTACTGTGTTCACTTCCCCTAGTAGTATGATCCTTAAGCTCTCAACCTTGGCATAAAATTAACATTTCTTGATGGGTGACATGCTTGGTAGTTGGGCTGATCTATCCTGGCTCTGAATCTACCTCCATTCTGCTTTTTGCTACCATGGAGCATCTTTTGGTGGATCTGAGCTCTAGTTCTTGAAACAAAGTAATAAAGTGGAGCTGAGGCAATGTGGAAGGAGGGGGATTTTTGAAGGGGGAGAAGTGAGAGGATGTTTCTTTTTGGTTGCAAAGGGGAAATAAAGTATTTCAGTTTTCCAGCTGAGAGTGATTTTGGATACCATTTATTCCAATCTCTTCATTTATTGACTGGAAAAAAAAAAAACTTCAGGGAAGTTGAAACTTTTGCTAGAATTAATAAGCTAGTTATTGGCTGAGATAGGAATAGTATAGGCAAGTTAAGAAGCTTTTACTAGATCTCATAGTTTTGAGACTTAAACCTAAGAATGCTTGATATAAAAATCTATTGTTTTCCCCCTATCCTGTTGCCTGTCCACTAAATAGTAACAAAAAAGATTTGTTGCAGCATCATGATTATCGTTGTCAATATAATCACAAGCACATGAGAGCATTTACTAAGTGCCAGGAAGTGCTGTAGGCATTTTATCCATACTGTCCCCTTTTCAGCTTCACAACAACCTCATCAGATAGGTTCTATTAGTATCTTATTTTACAGATGAAGACTGTGAACAGAGTTGAATTAACTTGCCCAAGGCCACAATGTGAGTGGCGGAATCTTGCTGAGATCCAGGTTGTTTCAGCTCAGACTCTATGTCATCCAACCCCCATGCATTCAGCCCCTCAGTTGCACAGCCCTATATAGTATACAGAGCAGTTTCCCCTCCATTTATCTTTGTTCTAGAACTGTAAGTCACTTGTTCCTGTTACTAGCAGTTTACAGAGGAGGACATGAGCTTAGAGAGAATAAGCAATTTTCCAAGCAACAGTAACTGGTAACTTGCAGAAGCTGGTCTGTCTGAAAGATTTCATGCTGATAAATCCTAATCTGCACTGAAGATTAGACAAAATATGTGTTTGGCCTAATAATTAAAATGTACATCACTGGAAGGTTTCTAGGAAGTCTGATTATTGGGAGAATTTTATGTATTAATAGGCTCAACAAAGGAGGGAATGTAAACCAGGAGAATTTGAGGGGTCTGTTTTTTATAATAGGCAGTCAGCAATCTACCAGTGTACTTATCTTTCTTTGGGGATTTTGGGTAGGTGTTAATAGTTTTTAGCAATTTTTTTTAAACTTTAAAAGATTCAGACATAAGAATAAAAAAAAGTAGTAGTGTGTACGTTTCTTTACTCCAGCGATATGTAAAGCACAAGACCAGTCCTTTCCCAGGGATGAAAATGTAGCTGTTTACAATCTATTATGAAAAGATGACAAATAATAATGCCATTTATACATTTCTCTGATGAAGCAAATTACAAATTACAAGTACGAATTGAACTGGCAAAGAAATGACAATGACCATGATTTTTCTTAAAATGTTTGGTTTCATTCTTACTATTGTTTTATTTATATCCTGTTTCGGTGGGGCGCCTGGGTGGCTCAGTTGATTAGGTGTGGAACTCTTGATTTTGGTTCAGGTCAGGGTTGTGAGACGGAGCCCCACGTTGGCCTCTGCACTTAGTGCGGAGCCCGCCTCTCCCTCTCCCTCTGCTCCTCCCCTGCTTGTGCTCTCTCTCTCTCAAATCAATCAATCAATCAATCAATCCTTTTTAGGTAACACAGATGACATCTAGTGATTGGTCTTTCTGGAAAATCTTCCTTATTTGTCTCTTAGCCTATGTAATAACAATAGCAATTGGAGTCCTCACAGTGTGTCTGGTCAGTATAGGGGCAAATAACCCTGCCCCCATTATTATCCATATATCCTCAGATGATGGAGAACCTATAATAATCATTCCTGAAACAACCTCACTGCCTACCCTTCAGCCTACAGTGGCCAGTACAACAGAAGTAACTACTACAACCACAGCAAAGGCACCTACAACCACCATAGCAGACAACTCCAGCACTTCACCTGAACCGACTACCATAATGCCCACTATCACCATCTGAATCTACAACCAACACAATTTCACCGGAACCTACAAACACGACCACCATAGCCCCCACTTCAGTTGAAGTTACTACCATCATGGCAACACTGGCGGCGTTCTGACGGAACCTTTTACTACAATGGATACTGCCACCACTCAGACTGAATCTACCACATCAACTGAGCATAAAACCATACATAATACCACTCACATCGACAGAAATTATAAGTAGCATTACTTCCACAGACTTTACAACAATAATCGCTTCAACAGAACATATAACTCCTGAACGTACAGCCATCATAACTTCTCAGTCTGCCTCAACAGCCGTTCTTACTTCAAGTGAACCTGTAAATATTACCTCTTCAATTGAGCCTGTGACCCATTTGACTGTAGGTACTTCAACTGAACCTATGACCACAAGAGAAATGGTCACTTCTACTGGATCAGGAAACACTACAATGAAATTGTGTACCATTCCATCTGCATTCCGGCTGTTAAGAAGTGAAAAAAGAAGATAAGCCCCTCTTTGACTTGACAACATAACTTAGGCTAATATCCCATTAAATAGAATTTAGTCATTTTGCACCTAGCATCAAAGGGGACTGGCAAATGAGGCCTACATTCTGTCCATGTGCCTAGTTAACAATAGGAGGTTCTTGGGCGCCTGGGTGGCTCAGTCGTTAAGCGTCTGCCTTCGGCTCAGGTCATGATCCCAGGGTCCTGGGATCGAGTCCCACATCGGGCTCCCTGCTTGGCGGGAGGCCCGCTTCTCCCTCTCCCCCTCCCCCTGCTTGTGTTCCCTCTCTCTCTGTCTCTCTCTCTGTCAAATAAATAAATAAAATCTTTAAAAAAAAAAAAAAGCAAAAAACAAAAAACAATAGGAGGTTTTCTTACAGTGAGAATGAAGGGGAGAACAGTTACTTAGGATAACTTGTGTTTTTTAAATATGTAGCCAGATTTTTATTTATTTATTTATTTATTTATTTTTTAAAGATTTTATTTATTCATTTGAGACACAGAGATACAGAGAGAGAGAGCATGAGCAGGGAGAGAGGCAGAGGGAGAAGGAGAAGCAGGCTCCCTGCTGAGCCAGGAGCCCGATGTGGGGCTCGATCCCAGGACCCTGGGATCATGACCTGAGCTGAAAGCAGACGCTTAAGCACTGAGCCACCCAGGTGCCCCTAAGATTCATAAATTTTGTTGGCTAATAATAACATACTGATTCTCAGTTGAATTAGTTAAGTTCAGTGTTCATTATCATTGAAACTTTCACATGATATGAGCCCCCTATAATCTCCTTGCTCAGAGGACCCACAGTAGCTTAATTGGCTTAATTTTCTTGCTGAGCAGGCATCATGTTTTCATTGTTCCTAGGAACAATTTTCTTTCTTTCTTTTTAAGATTTTATTTATTTATTTGCTTTCAGAGATTGAGAGAGAGAGAGTGCGAGTGCATGAGCAGAGGGAGAGGGACAAGCAGACTCTGCTGAGCGCAGGGCCCGATGTGATACAAGGCTCCATCTCACAACCCTGAGACCATGACCTGAGCTGAAACCAAGAGTTGGATACTTAACTGACTGAGCCCCCCAGGTGCCCTGGAACAATTTTTTTTTCTTACCTTCTCCTTTGCACAGATTTTTCATGCTCTTCATGTTCTAGAATGGTTTCTCAACCTTGGCATGTTTTGGGATTAAACAGTTCTTTGTGATAGGGGCTGTTTAACAGCACTCCTGCTCTGTCCCCACTAGATGCCAGTACAGCCCCTCCCGACAGTTGCAACAATCAAAAATGTCTCCCAGCAAGGCCAAATGTCCCCTGAGGGGGGGCGGGGGGAACTTCCCTCCTTCTGAGAGCCATTCACTTTTTTAGAGGCTTTAAGCTATGCTATTTTTTGTTCCAGTAGAATTCTTAAGCTAATGGCAGTGAAGAAATTTATGAGACTATTTTTGCAAAGACCATATATTTTTGTTTTAAAATCAGATTTGACATATATAAAATCACGTTCCAGCAGGGCAGGAATGTTGTTCTGTTTACCATTGAACACTTAGCAATTAGCATAAAGCATAGACTCTAAATAATTCCTTAATGAATCACGAATTTTTAAAAATTAAGCACTTTAAAGTTTAAGAAAAATTGGATTTATTAAAACATTTCTCTTGAAAGAGTTTTACAGGGTCTATCTCATCTATTATAAATATCTTCACTTGAGATTTTTCTCAAACAGCGATGTACCAAGGTATCATCTAAGTTTCTGCCCCAAACCCCAAACTCAGATCCATTTTATCATTAAGTCTGGAATGAGAGCAGAAATCTTTACTTAAGAGCAATTGCCTCCTGGGATCCTCTCCAATTTTGAGACTTCAGTCTTTGGTTTTCTTTGTTTTCCAGAGATCTGTTACTGATATCTACTGGAATATCTGTCTTACTATATAATCTCTCATGAGATGGTCAGTGTGGAAAGTGCATGAGACTAACAGATGAGACAATCAGCATGAGATTCACACTACATAGGGTGTGTGACCCTTCCTAGACTGTAGATTCCTCATCTCAAATTCACTTTTAGCTCTGTTAATAGTTATTTTTATGTTTCCATTTTATTGAAGGATAGCATTCATAAAGTGTATTGATCTGAAAGGTACAACTAGAATATTTTCATGTATCTATATGCATGTGAAACCACCACCCCGATCAAGATACCAGAAAATTTCCAATACCTCATAAGATTCCCTCATGCCCCTTTCCTGTCAACTCCTCCATCCAACTCAGTGATAAACAATGACCTCTATCATTATCTGATTACTTTTGTTCATTCTTGAACTTCATGTAATAGAATCATACACATCTCGTTTCTTTCACTAGACTGAGCAAGTGAACATGCAACATGTTGTATCTAATAACAGGTGATTTAAATATATATATATGTATATTTGTTTGACATAATGTTGTGTAGAATTCCATTGTGAATATGCCATAATTTATTCATTGTGGGCATTTGGATCATTTCCAGCTTATGGCTATTATGAATAAAAGTATGTGAATGCATTAGTGGTTACTGATTTATTACATCATGTTCTCATTTTAGGAAACACGGAGTTGGAAGCTAAGCAAGTGTGACTCAGAGAATTTCATTCTGTCAAATGCTGGGGTCACAGCGCTGGGGAGTTCATAGCACTAGGGCAGCTTAAGGAGGTCAAGGCCGATGATCAGGAGGCACGAATGCCTTAAAGGTCGTACCAACACAGGGAGAGAGGATGATCATTCGAGGTTTGAAAGGAAGCAACCGGAAACTTCATTGACTTCAGAATTCTATTGTAGATTAGCCTTGAACTCCGGAGGAAAGGTGTTTGAGGTATGCTGATAAATGGGGAGAGGAGGAAGTATAATGTAGGATTATCATAGTTTGCTTCTGCTAGGCGGGCTCCAAAGAGAAAAGCAACAATACTTCTCAGAGGTGGGATTGGTTTTCTTGATTCACATTGTTATTAATATCTTACTTCAATGACTATTAAGTCCTCTCTTAGGAATGGTATTTAAGGGCGCCTGGGTGGCTCAGATGGTTAAGCGTCTGCCTTCGGCTCAGGTCATGATCTCAGGGTCCTGGGATCGAGTCCCGCATCGGGCTCCCTGCTCCTTGGGAGCCTGTTTCTCCCTCTGCCTTTCTCTCTCGCTCTGTCTCTCATGAATAAAAAAAAAAAAAAAAAAAGGAATGGTATTTAATATTTATTTTATTCAACACTTACACAGATGCATCACAATTTGTCCTCAGTCAACTAAAATATTACTCAAGGTTGCAGATGTAAATAGCAATGGTCAAAAGGAGAAATAGTCCTGGGTTTAAACTTGTGATACTGGCAGCTCAAGAATGGAGAGGAAACGTGGAAAATACATAGTAACTGTGGAACCCTTTAGAAACCAGCCTGTGAGTATTTGTTGTTTCATTTGATATCTCATCTACATGAATTTTATTTCTGGTCTAAATAGAAAATCCTAAGGCATTTCATATGATATCACAGAAGCAATGCTTATGTATTCTTTACCCCCCCCCAAAAAAAACCCAACCCACAAACAATTACAATTGGTAAGGGAAAGGCAATTTATGGCTTTTCAACCAATATCTAGAAATCAGAAATCTTATATTTTTGTGCTATATGTAAACACAGTTTAAAATTTTATTTTATATATTATTAACCTAAAATATTAGTATTGTCCTGGGACTACAATTAAAATAATATGCAGTTATAACCATGCATAATGTGGCTTCAGCATTTTTTAAAGTATTTTTTTTAAGTCTGATGTTTAGGTTTTGGTCTATAATAATAGATTTTTGAGGCTAATTCTAAAAATTTATAACTCAAATAATTCTAAAACTTGAAAATGAGAAATTAATCTTAAATATACTCTAAAAGTCCAATAAAGAAACCAAGAAACCTTGGTTAAATACATACATCATTTTGGCTGTTATGTTTTTTATACCCAAGAGTTAACCTAGTGTTTAGTTTTTACATTTGTCTTGATAATAGGAACAAATATGGAAATGTACTTTGAAATAGACAGTTTAAGAATAATTTATAAGTGCGTAGAGAAATGTTTTTTTCCACCCATGAGATAGACCAAGGAAATCATGTTGCTCAGTAAATAGTTGTTGAATGATTAAACATCAAGGAAGAGACTTCTGTCTCAAAAGCAAGAGATTTTTAAAAAATCTATTGATTCTAGTTTATGTGACCTCCAAGGACTTCAGGTGTTTCTGAATCCCCAGAACTGGATCTTCATTATGCTGAAATACTCAGATTAAAACAAAAAGTAGTTGCCTTTAGTGAGGTATTAGTTCATCATGTTGGTGGTTTTTCTAGATAATAACAAAGTTCAGATTATAACAGTTACAAATGTTTCAGATCCTATAAAAACAAGGTGTAGGATATATACATATTGCTCTCTGATTAGAAATTTTACTTTTATTTGGATATTTTGACATAGTGGTAGAGAAACCTAGCCCATCTGAGGACAATTTCAACCAATGCAATAAAATATCACTTGAAAGTTACATTTGAAAAAGCAATCTAGGTTTTTTTTTTTCTCCCAGAAAAATACCTTAAATTATAACACCATAACTTTTCAATAAATATAACAAATACATTTCCGTTGCAGTGAATAACATTAGTGACTAATTTCGAATTTCTGATTAAGCATTATTCTCAGCTCTCCATCTATTCAAAATTTAAAATTTAGTGTCAAATAAGAGCCAGAACAAAACAATGATAGGAGTTAAGATTTCGATTCAGTATTTGTGATAAAACCCCAAATTCTCCATTCATGTGGTGTAGCGTAGTGGCCCCAAGATTGTTGGTTTTTCACCCCTGATAAAGATACTACCTGTCGGTCTTCCTTTTTGGAAAGGGCTGGGTTTCTAACAGGAGAATGAGATTCAGGAAGCTGACCTGATGAGTGAGATTTGATTTGATTACAGAGTGTGTTAAATGTTTAAGTTCATCAACCTCAGGCAAATTGAGAAATGACTGAATACTAAAGCATCGTATCAACACATGTTAAAAAAAGCACAGCTATTTATAGAGCTGAATCCAGATTTCCTCAGTGCTCCTGAGTGATTAGCAGAATGTTGCTGAATTATTCCATTGCAATTGTTAACTTTGAAAGTACACCTCCAATACTTTATCTCGAAGGTATGCTTGTCCATATTTAATCACTATTAATAATAGTTTTATTTTAGTGGTCGAGTTACAATGGACCAGTGTCCTACCCACACAAATAATTGACCCGTTTAACATTGTTTGTCAGCAAATTTAATAACCATGTAGGAATTACAAGATTTAGAGAGAGAGCGTGTAAATAGCACATTTTCTATCCTGTTATGAAAAAAGTCTTCGATCATTCTATGATGTTTCTAGAGGTAACACCATGTCCCCCCAGATTCTGATATAAATAAGTCTACTTCTCTTTAAAATAATATATTAGATATTCCTTTCTAAGCCTACTTCAAAAAAACACTTTCTTCCAAAAAGTTTTTGAATTTTTTCTTTTACAAATCAAATATAAAATATTTCAGATATTAAAAAGATTTAAAGAGGAATTCAACACCCTGTATCCACCACTCAGCTTAAGAAATGAAACATTATAAGATTCTTTTAAAATCAATCAGGATTGGGGTGTGCTTGATGGGTGTCTTGAGCCAAACTTCTTAGGAGGGGCACTCAGGCACCCAGGAGTTTCCCCAAATCCCCCAAGCACAGGCTTCTTCTGGGAAGAATGGGCAGGGCTGCAGCACCACTGGCCTATGTTTTCCTGAGTCTCCCTGATGCTCAGTGTATCCCAGTCCTTCTTCACACTGCCCCTCCATCAGGACCTGCTCACATATCCCCACACAACTCAGAGCCATATAGGGCACCTGGCAGGCTTCACCTACATCCTGTTTACCTTCTGGGGAAGTTTTACTGTCCACCCTCCCAGGCCAGGCCCCTCAACCAGGCCCATGGCCTGTCCCCCATGATATTCAAAAGAGAACATTTCCTGATGGATGGGTTTGGATGAATGGGCTAGAAAAACAAAAACAAACAAAACAGGTGGGGACAATGGCCTGACAGACTTTGGAGATGAATGCGATTTATTTTATGATGAGCTAAAAGATTTTTAGGACTTGGATGTATACGAGCTTTGTGTCGTATATGAACTAGTCTGCTGAGCCTCAGACAGTAGAAGCCCCTACTTAACTGCATACTGTACAGTATAGTTCTCTCAGCTGCATTTACTGCTATTAATTTGGTTGATACCAAACCTTTTCTACTTCCTAATTGCCCATTACTGTTAAGTATTTTAGTACTATTGTATTATATATATAATATATATTTCTGACTATATTTTGTTACTTTGAAAGAAAAAACTCATTGACTTCTGTTCTTACAGAGGTGTTGTTTCAATAATGATCTTCCACTATCTCATGATACTGAAGTAAGACAACTTTTTTTTCCATCAAGAGCTATTTGGATCAGTGGAATAAAATATAACTTACATGAATAAATATATTAGTTGGGATAGTTTTACTTAGGAATTCAACTCAATGGATTTCCTCTTTTCCAAAGGCTTCGTTCTGGTAGCCATTCTCAAGTCCAAGTGACCAGAAACTCACAGTTCAGTACATCAGTTTGCACCATCAACTGATGTCACTGATGATGCTGGCACTCATGTCATCAGCACCTGGGGACTCCTGGATGCTCACGATGTCCAAAGAGAGACTTCTGTCATGGACAGGTAATGTTTTGGTTATATGTAGCCACATTTCTGTGCAAAAAATTGAAAAAATTAATTTATTATCAGTACAGGGCACAGAAAGGGAAAGCAAGGAAAGACTTCTGAGGGCTTGCCTTCCAAAAGCCAGTGTTCTTCTTTGGGAAAAAAAATGTGCACAGGTAGAGAATAGTACAACAAAGATGATAAAGCAAATTTTGGGACCTTGTTTTATGTGGGTTAAGTAGGTGTGAAAAGAGTCAATATCCTGCAATGAAAGGCCTATTTTGCAAAAGAGGCTCAGGTGGAAAACAATGTGTTGTGTTTAATGCCCCAGGGCTGCTCTTTGAGTGGTCTGCCTCACTGTCCTTCCCTCCTGCCTCTAAGACTGACTATGGCCCTTCTTTCAGCCCTTCTGTCTTTCCTGGTTTGTGCTCTCTCCTTGGTGACTTGATTCAGATCTGTGTTCCTGACTGCATATTCACCTGACCTTGTGGCCATGTCTCAGTGGGGAGAAATCTGATCTTGACTGATTATTGATGGTGTTCAGCTGTTTAGTTGGGTGTTCTGGGCTCCGGCATTCACCCAACCTGGTACCACCACCCTGCTTAGAGGGTCATTAAGAAGGGTCTCAGTTTAGCTCTTTATTTATTTATTTTTAAAGATTTTATTTATTTGACAGAGAGAGAGAGACAGCGAGAGAGGGAACACAAGCGGGGAGTGGGAGAGGGAGAAGCAGGCTTCCCCCAGAGCAGGGAGCCCAATGTAGGGCTCTATCCCAGGACCCTGGGATCATGACCTGAGCCGAAGGCAGACGCTTAATGACTGAGCCACCCAGGCGCCCCTAGCTCTTTTTTTAAAAAATAATTAATTATAAAAATTTGCACTAAGCTCTATGTTAGTCCTGTAAGTCAGGTGTCTTTATTACCAGCATCCTACAGATAAGAAAATAGACACTTAGAAAGACTAAGCAATTCTCCAAGTGAAAGTGGCCAACAGGAGCTGGACTCCAACAAGGACAGTCTCGGCCCGAATTTCACGCTGCCAAATAGTAACTTGAGTTGAAATGTTAGCCAGAGAATGTGTCGGGGATCAATATGGGAAGGCTCCGAGGAAGCCTATTAGTGGGACCCTTCAGGTATTGTCAGGATTAGAAAGGAGAGGATTTTATTCAATCTTTTCATGTTCCTCTGATATAGGCAGCCTCCTACATTTGTCCTGATTTCATTTTGAATAAATGTTTAACAAATTTCCATTTTAAATTTTTTAATTTGAGGTCTACATCTGAGAAGTTGGTGGACATTTCTTTCTCCTAATGTTAAGCAAAGTATAAAACCAATCCTTTCCTAGAATAGAGGCTTAGAGATTAAGCCCAATATTTATTATTAGAAGACTCTCCACATAATATTGATGATTATATATTTTTCTTTAAAAAAATTATTTAAATTCAATTTAGTTAACCTATACTATATTATTAGTTTCAAGGGTAGAAAGATTATATATTTTTCTGATAAATTATACTTTCAATAAAGCAAAATAAGGGATAATGATCTTTGTTTTCTTTGGAACATTTGGTTTTATCCTAGTATTTTCATTTACATCTCTGACAGGTGAAACATAATTTTTTAAGTGCCTGCTCTCTGTAGAAAATATTCCTGGTTTGTCTCTCAGCTTGTGTGATTATAGCAGTAATTGGAGTACTTATAGTGTGTCTGGTGTTTAAAGGGGGAAATAATATGGGTCCAAGCATTACTCACATATCCTCAAATGATAGGAAGCCTGGGGTGACGACTAATACACCAGAACTCAGTACTACAACCACAACAGCTGCACCAACAATGGCACTGCTGTCCACTCCTCCACTGCAGCCTACTATTCAACAGCCATCAGCATCACACTCGCGGAACAAACAGCCATAGCCAGCACTCCATCAAGGCCATCAACTCCGTCACAAACTAGCATCTCTACCTGCACCAACAGGCTCCACAATTTCTACTGAACTGCAGAGCCTTCTTTACAGCCTCTTTCCCCACTACAGCTAAACCGATGACTGCAGTAGCCACCACTACCATAACTGAATCTGTATCTAGTTCCATAATAATTTTTTTTTAATTTTATTTATTTTTTAGAGAGCGAGCGAGAGAGAAACAGCATGAGAGGGGAGAGGGTCAGAGGGAGAAGCAGGCTGCCCGCCGAGCCGGGAGCCCGATGTGGGACTCGATCCCAGGACCCCGGGATCATGACCTGAGCCGAAGGCAGACGCTTAACCATCTGAGCCACCCAGGCGCCCTAGTTCCATAATAATTTAATCTATAATCACAAGTAGGAACAATGACTTCACCTTTACCTGATATGACAAAAGCCTCTAACACTACCAGCTCTACCTCTGCTGGGACCTACTACCACAACATTAATCACTACCCCTTCAATTGAACACATAGCCGCATAAACAGAAATTGAATATACAAACAGTGCCACTTCGGTAGAAACTGCAACAGTCACTTTAAGAATCTGTAACCACTTCAATTTCTACTGAATGTACAATCATAACAGCTACCACCACCACCATTTCAGTGGAACCTACTACAGTACAGAACACCAGCCACACTTCAACCACACCTATTACTAGTCTCTACTAGCGCAACATCAGCAGAAATTACAACCCCAACAGCAATCACCATATGTCAATTGAACCTACAAGTAATGTCAACAGAGGAGAACTTGTATGGAACCCACAACTACTACTGCTTCAGTTGAAACTACAGCTGCCAGAGGAACCACTACGTTCACCTGAAGCAACAACTATTACCAACGGAATCTGCAGGCACAACAGGCATCACCAAAAATGTACCCGCATAATAGCTACCACTATTGTTCCACTGAACAAAGTACTGTCATAACCACTACTACCAGGTTAAATGAAATTGAAACTGGCATAGCTCTATTTGAAACTACAACTACCACAATTTGTACTGGACTGAAAACTAGAACATCCACTAAAACTTCAATAAAATGGAGATCTGATAGGTATAGAAAACAAATGAGGTGGATTTGGTGTTGTGGCACTGGTGCATTGGTAACGGGCCACGTTGTTACTGTTGGAGTAGTTTAAGCGTTAGGCTACAGGGTCCAGTGAAATATTTCCGTTAGCCAAACAATCACTTGTGATAGCATTTGTAGATTCAAATTTAGAGTATGAGTGACTGTGGGGATGGTTAGATGGAACATAATCAAGGTAGTAATTAAAGATTGGGTTGCTGTGGAGAAGGCCATTGTAGTGTAGTTGCTGTGAGAGTTGTGGCATTAGCATTTACAGTAGAAGATTCACTGGAAGTGAAGACAGTGGTTGTGCTGGTACTTGCTGTGGGTTGTATATTCAGTTGAAATGGTGGTGGCTGGGGAAATTGTAGGCTCAGCTGAAGGAATAGATGTAGCTTGATTTGACATGACAGTGGTGGATTTAGTAGACATTGTGATAGTTGCATTTTAGCTGAAGTAGGGTAAGTACTGTGTTCATTTGAAGTACTATTAGTAGAGGGTTGAATTGAAATGGTGGTAATAATAACCATGTAGTAGTAGGACCAGTAGAAGTTAAAGTTGTGGATTTAGCTGAAGTGGTATTTCCTAATGTGATTGTCAGGTCAGTTGAAGTGCTATTAAAATTAAATTTAGGCTTATGAGCAAGATGGCGGAGGAATAGGAGACCTGGATTTCGTCTGGTCTCAGGAATTCAGCTGGATAGGGATCAAACCATTCTGAACACCTATGAACTCAACAGGAGATCGAAGAAAAGAATAGCAACAACTCTCTGAACAGAAAAGCAACCATTTTCTGGAAGGTAGGACGTGCAGAGAAGTGAATCCGAGGCGATATTCGGGAGGATAGACGGCGGGGGAAGGGGCCTCCGTCGGCCGCTTCTGGCAAGTGATAGAGCCCCGGAGCACAAAATCGGAACTTCTAGAAGTCTGCTCCGCTGAGGGACCTTGCCCCAGTGGCTGAGTGGGGGGTGGAACCCTCGTTGGGACAGTGTGGTCTCGGGACCCTCGGGGTCACAGGAAGACCAGGGGTGCCTGATTGCGGCAGAGCTCCCAGGTATCGGAGCAGGGAAGCCGGCTGCAGAGACGAGCCGAGGCATGGGCTCTCAGCTCGGAGTTCCCATAAACTGTGATCCGAGGCACAGTCAGGCCACTGCTCCTCCAGCAGGGACCCAACAAGCGGCAGATCCGGGGAGACTCCCCTTCCTCCCCCAGGAGGAGCAGCGCAGGAGCACACTGCAGGGATCTGCTGGGTTTGCTCCACACAGGGTCGGGTGCCAGAGATAGAAATGCTTGGTCACAGGCCGGGTGAGCATGGAGTGCGGCTGGAGACCAGGGAGACAGGAGTGACTGACGGCTTTTCTCTGGGGGCTCACTGAGGAGTGGGGCCCCGAGTTCTCGGCTCCTCTGGGGTGGAGATTGGGAGGCCTCCATGTTCACTCTCCTCCTCCAAAGCTGTACCGAAAGCTTGCAGGGAACAAAAGCTCCCGAGAGCAAACCCGAGCAGATTACTTAGCCCGGACCTGCAAGGGTGGGGCAATTCCACCTCCGGCAAAGACATTTGGGAACCATGGCAACAGGCCCCTCCCCCAGAAGATCAGCAAGAACAGCCAGCCAAGACCAAGTTTACCAATCAATGAGAATGGCAGAACTCCAGCGCTAGGGGAATACTGCACATAGAATCCATGGCTTTTTTACCATGATTCTTTAGTCTTTCAAAGTTAATTTATTTTTTAACTGTCTTTTTTTTTTAATTTTTCTTTTTCCCTTTTTCAACCAAATTCTTATCAATCCCTTTTTTCAAAAACATTTTTATTTTTCATTTTTAGAGTCATATTCTATCCCTTCATAGTAGTTACCCTTATTTTTGGCATATATATATAAGTTGTTCTCTCTTTAAAATTTTGAGATACAGTTTCTTCTAACAGATCAAAATATACCCTAAATCTCTAGTGTATGGCTTTGTTCTAGTCTCCTGCCTGATCACATTCTCTCCCTTTTTTTTCTTTTTTTTTTAAATCCTCTTCTTTCTTTTTTCAAACAAGTTCTTATCAATTCCTTTTATAAAATTTTTTATAATTTTCATCTCTACAGTCATATTCCATCCCTTCATCATATCAACCCTTATTTTTGTACATAAATAAGTTTTTCTTTCTTTAAAATTTTGGGAGGCTCTTTCTTCTAGCAGACCAAAATATACCCAAAATCTAGAGTGTGGCACTGATCTATGCACCAGCCTGATCATATTTGATCATATTCTGTTTTTTTTTTTGTTTTGTTCTGTTTTTGTTTTTATCTTTTTCTTTTTTTTTCTTTTTCTTTTTTCTTTTTTCCCTTTCTTTTCTCCCAGTTTCAGGTCTTTTCTGATTTGTTTAGTGTATATTTTCTGGGGACGTTACCCTGTTAGCATTTTGTTCTCTCATTCATCTATTCTCTTCTGGACAAAATGACAAGACAGAAAAAATCTCCTCAACAAAAAGAACAAGAGGTAGTACTGACTGACAGGGACCTACTCAATACGGACATTAGCACGATGTTGGACCTAGAGTTCAGAATCATGATTTTAAAGATACTAGCTGGGCTTGAAAAAAGCATGGAAGTTATTAGAGAAACCCTTTCTGGAGAAGTAAAAGAACTAAAATCTAACCAAGTCAAAATCAAAAAGGCTATTAATGAGGTGCAATCAAAAATGGGGGCGCTAACTGCTAAGATAAATGAGGCAGAATAGAGAATCAGTGATATAGAAGACCAAATGATGGAAAATAAAGAAGCTGAGAAAAAGAGAGATAAACAACTACTGGATCACGAGGGCAGAATTCGAGAGCTAAGGGATACCATAAGACGAAACAACATTAGAATAATTGGGATCCCAGAAGAAGAAGAAAGAGAGAGAGGGGCAGAAGGTATAATGGAGCAAATTATAGCAGAGAACTTCCTTAATTAGGGGAAGGAAACAGGCATCAAAATCCAGGAGGCACAGAGAACCCCTCTCAAAAACAATAAAAATAGGTCAACAACCCGCCGTCTAATAGTAAAACTTACAAGTCTCAGAGACAAAGACAAAATCCTGAAGCAGCTCGGGAGAAGAGATATGTAATCTACAATGGTAGAAACATTGTATTGGCAACAGACCTATCCACAGAGACCTGGCAGGCCAGAAAGGACTGGCAGGATATATTCAGAGCACTAAATGAGAAAAATATGCAGCCAAGAGTACTATATCCAGCTAGGCTGTCATTGAAAATTGAAGGAGAGAAAAAAGCTTCCAGGACAAACAAAAACTAAAGGAATTTGCAAACACGAAACCAGCCCTACAAGAAATATTGAAAGCGGTCCTCTAAGCAAAGAGAGAGCCTAAAAGCAACATAGATGAGAAAGGAACACAGACAATATACAGTAACAGTCACCTTACAGGCAATACAATGGCACTAAATTCATATCTTTCAGTAGTTACCCTGAATGTAAATGGGCTCAATGCCCCAATCAAAAGACACAGGCTATCAGATCAGATTAAAAAACAAGACCCATTGATATGCTGTCTGCAAGAGACTCATTTTAGACCCCACCCCCAGATTGAAAGTGAGGGGGTGGAAAACCATTTACCATGCTAATGGACACCAAAAGAAAGCTGGGGTGGCAATCCTTATATCAGACAAATTAGATTTTAAACCAAAGATGTAATAAGAGATAAGGAAGGACACTATATCCTACTTAAAGGGTCTATCCAACAAGAAGATCTAACAATTGTAAATATCTATGCCCCTAACATGGGAGCAGCCAATTATATAAGCCAATTAATAACAAAAGCAAAGAAACACATCGACAACAATACAATAATAGTGGGGAACTTTAACACCCCCCTCACTGAAATCTAAGCAAAAGATCAACAAGGAAATAAAGACGTTAAATGACACACTGGACCAAATGGACTTCATAGACATATTCAGAACATTCCACCCCAAAGCAACGGAATACACATTCTTCTCTAGTGCCCATGGAACATTCTCCAGAATAGATCACATCCTGGGTCACAAATCAGGTCTCAACCAGTACCAAAAGATTGGGATCATTCCCTGCCTATTTTCGGACCACAATGCTTTGAAACTAGAACTCAATCACAAGAGGAAAGTCGGAAAGAACTCAAATACATGGAGGCTAAAGAGCATCCTACTAAAGAATGAATGGGTCAACCAGGAAATTAAAGAAGAATTTAAAAAAATTCATGGAAACCAGTGAAAATGAAAACACAACTGTTCAAAATCTTTGGGATGCAGCAAGGCAGTCCTAAGAGGAAAGTATATAGCAATACAAGTCTTTCTCAAGAAACAAGAAAGGTCTCAAATACACAACCTAACCCTACACCTAAAGGAGCTAGAGAAAAAACATCAAATAAAGCCTAAACCCAGCAGGAGAAGAGAAATAATGAAGATCAGAGCAGAAATCAATGAAATAGAAATCAAAAGAACAATAGAACAGATCAGCGAAACTAGGAGCTGGTTCTTTGAAAGAATTAACAAGATTGAGAAACCCCTGGCCAGACTTATCAAAAAGAAAAGAGAAATGACCCAAATCAACAAAATCATGAATGAAAGAGGAGAGATCACAACCAACACCAAAGAAATACAAACAATTATAAGAACATATTATGAACAACTCTATGCCAGCAAATTAGATAATCTGGAAGAAATGGATGCCTTCCTAGAGATGTATCAACTACCAAAACTGAACCAGGAAGAAATAGAAAACCTGAACAGACCTATAAGCACTAAAGAAATTGAAGCAGTCATCAAAAATCTCCCAACAAACAAAAGCCCAGGGCCAGATGGCTTCCCAGGGGAATTCTACCAAACATTTCAAGAAGAATTAATACCTATTCTTCTGAAACTGTTCCAAAAAATAGAAATGGAAGGAAAACTTCCAAACTTGTTTTATGAGGCCAGCATTACCTTGATCCCAAAACCAGACAAAGACCCCATCAAAAAGGAGAATTACAGACCAATATCCTTGATGAACATGGATGCAAAAATTCTCACCAAAATACTAGCCAATAGGAAGCAACAGTACATTAAAAGGATTATTCACCATGACCAAGTGGGATTTATCCCTGGGCTGCAGGGTTGGTTCAACATCTGCAAATCAATCAACATGATACAGTATGTTAACAAAAGAAAGAACAAGAATCATATGATCCTCTCAATAGATGCAGAAAAAGCATTTGACAAAGTACAGCATCCTTTCTTGATCAAAACTCTTCAGAGTATAGGGATAGAGGGTACATACCTCAATATCATAAAAGCCATCTATGAAAAACCTACAGCGAATATCATTCTCAATGGGGAAAAACTGAGAGCTTTCCCCCTAAAGTCAGGAACACGGCAGGGATGTCCACTATCACCACTGCTATTCAACATAGTATTAGGAGTTCTAGCCACAGCAATCAGACAACGAAAAGAAATAAAAGGCATCCAAATTGGCAAAGAAGAAGTCAAACTCTCACTGTTTGCAGATGATATGATACTTTATGTGGAAAACCCCAAAGACTCCACCCCAAAACTGCTAGAACTCATACAGGAATTCAGTAAAGTGGCAGGATAAAAAATCAATGCACAGAAATCAGTGGCATTCCTATACACCAACAACAAGACAGAAGAAAGAGAAATTAAGGAGTCAATCGCATTTATAATTGCACCCAAAACCATAAGATACCTAGGAATAAATCTAACCAGAGAGGCAAAGGATCTGTACTCAGAAAACTATAAAATACTCATGAAAGAAATTGAGGAAGACACAAAGAAATGGAAAAACGTTCCATGCTCATGGATTGGAAGAACAAATATTATGAAGATGTCAAGGCTACCTAGAGCAATCTACACATTCAATGCAATCCCCATCAAAATACCATCCACTTTTTTCAAAGAAATGGAACAAATAATCCTAAAATTTGTATGGAACCAGAAAAGACCCCGAATAGCCAGAGGAATGTTGAAAAAGAAAAGCAAAGCTGGTGGCATCACAATTCCGGACTTTCCAGCTCTATTACAAAGATGTCATCAAAGACAGTATGGTACTGGCACAAAAGACAGCTCTATTACAAAGATGTCATACAAAGACAGTATGGTACTGGCACAAAAACAGACACATAGATCAATGGAACAGAATAAAGAGCCCAGAAATGGAACCCTCCTACACTGTTGGTGGGAATGCAAGCTGGTGCAACCACTCTGGAAAACAGTATGGAGGTTCCTCAAAAAGTTGACAATAGAACTACCATATGATCCAGCAATTGCACTACTGGGTATTTACCCCAAAGATACAAATGTAGGGATCCGAAGGGGTACGTGCACCCCGATGTTTATAGCAGCAATGTCCACAATAGCCAAACTGTGGAAAGAGCCAAGATGTCCATCGACAGATAAATGGATAAAGAAGAGGTGGTATATATATACAATGGAATATTATGCAGCCATCAAAAGGAATGAGATCTTGCCATTTGCAATGATGTGGATGGAACTGGAGGGTGTTATGCTGAGCGACATAAGTCAATCAGAGAAAGACATATATCATATGACCTAACTGATATGAGGAATTTTTAATCGCAGGAAACAAACTGAGGGCTGCTGGAGTTGCGGGGGAGGTGGGAGGGATGGGGTGGCTGGGTCATAGACATTGGGGAGGGTATGTGCTATGGTGAGTGCTGTGAATTATGCAAGACTGTTGAATCACAGATCTGTACCTCTGAAACAAATAATGCAATATATGTTAAGAAAAAAAAAAAGAAGAAGATAACAGGAGGGGAAGAATGAAGGGGGGGAAATCAGAGGGGGAGATGAACCACGAGAGACGATGGACTCTGAAAAACAAACTGAGGGTTCTAGAGGGGAGGGGGATAGGAGGATGGGTTAGCCTGGTGATGGGTATTAAAGAGGGCACGTTCTGCATGGAGCACTGGGGGTTATGCACAAACAATGAATCATGGAACACTACATCAAAAACTAATGATGTAATGTATGGTGATTAACTAACAATAAAAAATTTTTAAAAAATTAAATTTAAATTTAAATTATAATCCCTGGAGTAGAACAACAAACAGTAACACCATATAGGCTCCCTGTGGTTTCTGTAAGTCAGTATCTCACCACAGGTCACCACCGTCTGAATCACCATAGATTCAACTTGCCTATTTTTAAACTTCATGTAAATGGAACCATACAGTATGTACTATTTTGTGTCTGACTTCTTTAACTCCTCAGTAGATCTGTGAGTTGTGTAGGGTGTCACAGTTGTTTCTGGGCCCTGATAGACTAAATGTCTGACCATGGGACACCAAGTAGCTGTATAACCAGGGCTGTCTGTTACGAACTGATTCACCAAGTCATGAAGTTGGGCATTTGTGGTGGTACACACCTTCAAGAAGAGGTACTGCAGAGGTCCCAGCCTTCAGTAAAAGTAGATAAAGCATTTGTGCCTATGACTCAGAAGATACCATAGAGCTCTGGGCAATTGTGGAAAACTGAGATGTGGAATCTAACCTCTGGAAGGCTCGATTAGAGAATCCAGTGTTTTGGGATAAACCATGTCCTATTCTGCAAGTAACTATTCTCTATTTGGGACAACTGCAGAGCCTTCTCTTGAAAGCGTGTACTGCTTCACTGGCCTAAGTTCAATGACTTAGTGGATCAGATAAACCCATTATATCTAACAGCCTAATGCATTCTAATGGGTTGATAAAGTGAGTCAGATAACACATGAAGAAGTCATGTGTGTTGCCTCCAAAATAAAACAGGCCCACCAAGCAATGTGCCATTGTTAGTGGACATGAAAGATAAAGGAACTTGCCTTTCACTTCAGAATGTTATCTTACGTGCATTTCCCTAGCCTGCAGAGGGCTCTGCCCACAGAGCTTTCCAGGGAGGGCTCTTTTTACTACATGATGGAGGGCTTTTCCTCTGGGTCCTCCAGAGGGAAGCAGTCACAGGATGGGTGAGAAACTCACATGACAAATCCAGTGCAATATATCTAGTCCCAAGCCTTTGTGTTTTTATTTTTTATATTCTATCAAAGAAGTCGTGTCATTTTAGCTCCATTAAACATAATGCACCACTGTCTTGGTTTTATGCAACCAAATGTGCAAACCATTAGTTCTACTCCAGGCTCTTCAAGCTAAGACATCAAATCCAGAACCTTGAGGAGGTATACTTGTGTTATTACATTTGGCTCAATCCCATGTTAAGATCCTTTCTTTCTGGACCAGCACCCTCAGAATACACTCCCATGCATGTTTCCTGTCCTTCTGTCAATATCGTTTAGCCGTGTAATCCCACTTTCTGGGAATTGGTCACTGGAAAATAGACTATAATTCCTTTCCATATTACTCATAATTGGGGACATAAAACAACCTAATAGGTTAGCTCAACTACTTCACACATGACATCACACCTGACATTGACATTAAATGTGTTGTTTTTTATTTTTATTTTTTTTTTAAGATTGTATTTATTTATTTTTTAGAGAGCGAGCGAGAGAGAAACAGCATGAGAGGGGAGAGGGTCAGAGGGAGAAGCAGGCTCCCCGCTGAGCCAGGAGCCCGATGTGGGACTCGATCCCAGGACCCTGGGATCATGACCTGAGCCGAAGGCAGACGCTTAACCATCTGAGCCACCCAGGCGCCCCAAATGTGTTGTTTTTTAAAATACTTTAAATTACTGGGGCAAATGCATATGCTAAAATGTTAAATGTGAAAGAAGATACTGTGTGTGTGTGTGTGTGTGTGTAGTGTGATCGCAATTCAAAAAAATGTATGGCTAAAAAACAGAGGCTTTCTAATTCCTGTAGCATGAGAACAGCCACTTAGCTCTGAATCTCCCTACATTTATTTCTGAAGTCCATACAAAGTGGGAAAAAAAGAGTAAACAAAACAAAAATTCCCTTAATAAACATCTATTGTGTAACTCAAAAACAAAGAAGACCTATAAACTCCAACATACATGTAAGCAGGGTGAAAAATAAAGTTAAATCAGCAGAATATTTGTTGTAGTACACAAACGCAAAATTAGAAGTTTAACAACACGAAGTGTTAGCACTTGTGAAAAAATGAGAATGCTGTTATGGGAGTGGGTATTCATACAACCTTGGAAACAATTTTGGGAATATGTGGTAAAGTTGAAAAAACACACACCTGATGATCCAGGAATTTCATTCTATATTATACATCTGGAAAAAAAATTTTTAGAGAAATTTTTATAAATGTTTCCAGGAAGACATATACTAGAATATTCATAGCATCATTGTTTATAATAATGGAACCAAACTCAGTTTCTATCTACAGGAGAATAGATTAATAATCGTGTTGTCTTCAATCAATGAAATACTATAAAACAGTGAAAATGAATGGAATAGAGTGTCAGTGTGGTTGCATTTTATAAATGTACTCTGGGCCAAAAAAACCCCATATTGTGAAAAAAAACCCATATTGTGGAAAAACACAGTAGGATAGGTTTCATATACATTTTAAAACATGCAAACAATATTACACATTTTTTGGAATATGTTAAAACATGAACAGATATATGGGAAATATAAACATCAAATTGAGGAGAGTGGTTGCCTCTGGTAGGAAGAGGGGGAACATGGGGATAAAGACAGAGATGGCTTTAATTAAACATAAAACATTTTTACCTCTGTGCTATCATGGGAAGATATTTGTTCTGTGAGCTGCCTCGGTCCCATAGAGCCCCCATCTTTACCACCCACTCTGCTCCCCAAGCGAGGTTGATGACATAAGCAAAGCCCCACCTTGGAACTCTGGGTTCTGCACTGTCCACTGTACCCTGAGTAGGACTATGATGTCCCACCACTCAGCTCTTGGATCTTATTCTAATCCCAGGTTTAGCATTGACCCCAAACCTCCATAGGCCCCATTTCTGATAACTGAGTTATGATTCTGGACCTTACAAGTCCCAATTTCTCTCTTTGCCAAACCACGTAGACCTGAGATTTTCTTAAATTATGATTCTGAGCTCCCACTCTAATAACTGGTCTATTTGCTGCCATTGCTTAATGAGGCCTGGAGCCCTAGCCTATTGTTTTGTGTCCATACCTGCAGACTGCACCTTTTGGCAAACCTCAACTCCTAGATCCAGGGCCCTGCTGGACATATGTCTACACAGCTGATAGCAGCCCCCACTTTGAATCTCTTAGATGCCTGAGTCCTGCCATTAGTCTGATGTTTGGATAGAAGGTGCAGGGTCATGGACAATGAGCTGTGTCTCCACCCTGGGAATTACCATGAGCTTGCTGTTACTAGGAAGCTGATTTCCAGCACTCTCTGTCCTTGTGGGCAGGTCTAATTCCAGATGGTAGCACCACCCTGGCCTTGCTTACAGTAAACATCCCTACTTCCCTACTTCCCTAATTATCTTGCCATATATCACCAGAGCCTTTAAAGGCTCAACAGTTGTATGATCTTTCCAATAAACTTAGCCTCGAATTTTCTTTCACCTTTTCTCCTCAACCTTCTTTTGGCACAGTGTGGTATGCATTAGATAATTGACAAATGGCTATAGACAATAAAAGAATGGGAAGTCTGAGGTCCAAACACTCTAATCTTTTTTTTTTTTTTTTAAGAGAGTGGTGTGAGCAGGGGGGAGGGGCAGAGGGAGAGGGAGAGAGAGAATCTTAAGGGGGCTCTTCACTCAGTGCAAAGCCCCGTGTGAGGGCTTGATCTCAAGACCCTGAGATCATGACCTGAGCCCAAATCAAGAGTCTGACGCTTAACCGACTGAGCCACCCAGGCGCCCCTACACACTCTAATCTTAACTTGGGTTTATAAAAGTTCACTTAAAGCATATGTGTCTCATTAGGAAAGTGAGAATACTAATACTTAATTCTTGTAGGTGTTAAAAGGATTGGCTATGAGTGGTGTGGTATACCCACTGGAATAGGCATAAATATCCCTGTAACGTTAAATATATTATGTTAATCAAATCTTACATCAGAGGCTGTCCAAGGTACCATTGTTTGCTGCAATCCAGCAATAGTTGAAATTTTTTATTCTTTTATTCTTCTTCTTATCTACATTTAAAAAAAGCCAGTTATAAGAGTCAGTCTACCAACTGAAGACTTTATAAATTAGTATTTCAGAACAATAAGAATAAGGAAGGATATATTAATTATCTTTAAAAAATGGTAAAATTTCTACAAACCACATATATAGTCCCTCATATGAAGTGCTTGGGTGAGATGTGTTTTATAATTCAGATTTTTAAAAATCTTATAAAGGCAATATGAAACATTATACAACACCCCCATCAGGACTGTGGTAGTAAACCTATAATAGGTATCAATATTTTTGTAATTAAACATGTGCCAAATTTATTAATGGGCTAGAAATAGCCTTGTTAGTTTTGATTAACTTTTTTTTTTTAAAGATTTTATTATTTATTTATTTGAGAGAGAGAGAATGAGAGACAGAGAGCAGGAGAGGGAGGAGGGTCAGAGGGAGAAGCAGACTCCCTGCTGAGCAGAGAGCCCGATGTGGGACTCGATCCCGGGACTCCAGGACCATGACCTGAGCCGAAGGCAGTCACTTAACCAACTGAGCCACCCAGGTGCCCAGTTTTGATTAACTTTTGCTGCCAAATAAATTTGTGCCAAATATACAAAATAATTTGTTTTCAAAGCCTTTTGGATTTTAGAATTGTGCATCAAGGATTGCAGACCCATATTTTGAAGAAAAAATGGTTTAATTGTGGGTGTCCACAGATACAGCAGGACCAGAGTTTAAGTCTGTTGAAGGAACAAGGAAAATTTTGGCTTGGTAAAAAAGAGAACTTCTGAACCATGAGGGTCACCATAAAATGGAATACCAGACCTTGCAAAAGTCATAAATTCCCAGTCCCTGTGGTCAAACAGAGATGCATTATGCAGTTTCTGTTTATTCTGTAGAAGCCGATGTATTTACCATTATGGAACCAGTTTCTCAACATACAAAACATATATCTTGAAATAAATAAAAAAGAACATTCTCTTTGTTTAAACAAAACTATTACAATTTAAACAAATTTGAAAGTTAAAATCAAGAGCCAAACATTCAATAAACAAAGTGTAGAGGGTAAATAAGGGTCTTCTCTGTTTGAATCAATGCTGTCTGGATCCCCAGGTTTGAGACATGTGTTAGGTGCTCAATAAACAGTTGGGAGTAAGTTAATGAAAGACCATGTTTGTCAGTATAAACATATTTAAAATTTGTAAGTACACTTCAAATGTATAATTAAGAAATTCAGTGACATTCATCAAAACATGGTTTTCTCCTGAAGTTTCTATTTTAAGTAAGGCTAATTATTCTAATTCCATTGTTTTACTGAAATACTTTTAACTATTTTTGATTCAGTGAAGGAACACCTGCTATGGAGATTGAGTCAGCTTTGATAAATACAATAAAGAACACCCTGATAGTGTTATGATCACCATATATAAAACACACTTGCTGAAAGTTTCAGTTTTCATTTTTAACTTTAAATTATTGCTTCTAATTGCTTTGATAATAAATGTGATAGGGCACTTTGGAAATACATTTTTGTTCCTTTTTTTTCACAATGATCTTTCATACTTTTGAATTAATTGGGTTGCATATCTGTATTTACTTCGGATTGAAATTCTGTGCCTGATTTGCTTGGTTTTAATGCCAATAACAGAATGAAAAACAAAATGTAATAATCCCTTTCCTAAAATATCCATGATCAGAGGGATGCCGCTGTCATATTGGCTCTTGTATTATTAACTGACCAAAGAAGTAATAATCAAATCATAGTGAAATATCAGGCAAGAAAGATTGTTTGAGTAACATGATTTAAAAAAAATAGTTTTGTACCCATCACCAGGCTCACCCATCCCCCCACCCCCCTCCCCTCTAGAACCCTCAGTTTGTTTCTCAGAGTCCATAATAACATAATAAAATAAAAAATAAAAATAAATTTAAAAAAAGAAGTAAGGCTGGAGGGGTGCCTGGGTGGCTAAGTTGGTTAAGCATCTGCCTTCGGCTCAGGTCATGATCCCAGGGTCCTGGGATCGAGTTCCGCATCGGGCTCCCTGCTCCGCAGGGAGCCTGCTGTTCCCCCTGCTTGTGTGCTCTTGCATGCTCTCTCTCTGTCAAATAAATAAATAAAATCTTTTTGAAAAAAAGAAAAACAATAGTTTTGACTTAGACTTTCAGATAACAATGCAACTCACCTCTCTATTAGATGAATGAGAAATAGACCTTTCCCCCTGAAGATTAGCCAGCTATCACACAATTCCCTCAACTACTGTCAGTCAGTGAGACTTGCAGGTTTGTTTTTGGCTATAAATCCTGTGAACGAAGACTTTTTGTAGGAGATTTTGACAGAACAAGAGATACCCATGCTCTCTGTCTTTTATAACAGTCTAGGTGTGTTCTGTTATTTCTGTTGATCTTTGGATGGAGGCATTCCTGAGAATTGTTAATCATCCATGCTGAAGAATTGTTCTTCACAAAATAAAGAAAATTCTCATTTTTACATGGTAAATTTAGCCATGGGACAATGTGTTGTTTAATTTTGTTGCTGTTTTTAATAAATTTAATATTTTCTATGCTTTTCTCCCAAACTTTGGGACTGAGCCTTGCTGCAACTACTAGATCAATTAGAGATTGTGCGCATGAGATCAAGTGATAGAGCAAACTTTCACTCTCTATGCCATTGCTATGATGTGTGGATGCTGTCCAAAATGATGGAGTTTTACTTACACCCTGCCTATGTTGCTCTAGTACCAAATTAAAATAAATGCCTCCTAAGAATATAAGTATAGTGATATTTTGAAGCAAATACAGTCAAATTTATACCCCGTTTGGTAATTTTATCATTCTGATTTTCACATAAATCAGTTTATTAGAAGGTCATGTTTAACATTATTAACATCTTCGACCCACGTATGGTCCATGGCCATACTTGGCATCACTGGTTTTGTTTCAACAGGAGTAAGAGTAGTCATGTTTTTACTCCTCTTTAGAACAAATCCCTTCCCAGCTTTTCAATTCTTTGGCTGTTTCTCTGTGTTCTTTATGTCCTAAGGTTTGAGGCTATGTCCTTTCAGATCCAGTAAAGCTACTTAAGCTATAGGTGTTGAATACGATTATAAGAGAGATGTCAAAGAATCAAAGAATCCAGAATCCAGAAGTGTCAGATACAAAGAACAGAGTGGTATGGTCTGTTTTGTTTGCTACTAAACTTTTTGTACTAGAAAAAGTGCCTGGCACACTTTAGAAACTCAGTATCCTTACCTGTTGAGTGAATAAATCAATAAAAGTTCATCCTTTTTCTATTTGAGACAAACTAGATTTCTTGACAAAACAACAACAAACTCTTCCTCAAGATTTTCAATATTCTATCACTCCTTTGGCATCATTGCCTAAGAAGTGGATTCTAATCATTTTTAAATGCATGTAAATTCCTGAGTAACTGACCAAGCAGACTTCCAGACACCAGCCTTGAGATCGAAAAGGTGAAGCCATCCTAAGGCCATAGGTGACTAAGAGATGGTGCCCACAAGGGGCAAGAAAGCATTCATGCTTGGGTATGGCAAACTTCCAACTCACAATGTTTTCTTGTGTTGGTCCTAAAATAGAAGATAGGTGTCTGAAAGATGGGGCCAAAGGGAAGAAAAAAAAATAATTATGTAAAATTTTCCAAGTTCCTTTCTGCCAGGAGGGTTATTGAGGGAGTAATCACAGTAGCGCTCAGAGGCTGCATTGGTTTTCTATGATTAACACTTAATTTCCTTCTCTAAAGTGGATTCCATTTTGGTGAATAACTGCTTGTTACTTAGTTTAATCCTTACCTGCACTGATGCATCAGAGTTGATTTTCCACTAGTCATTTAAATTATTTCTCAGGATTGCAGGTATAAAGGGCCACACAGGAATTGAGAAATATCCTTGGAGTTAAGCCTGTAGTAGAAGTGCAAGAATGGACAGAAAGCATGGAAAATATGTAGTAAATGCTGAACACTCTGAAAACCAGTCTTTGAGTATTGTTGCCCTATTTTAATACTTTGCCTATATTGCTATCTGATTTTCAGCTTGTAGAATCAATGAATCTTTTTTTTTTAAGATTTTATTTATTTATTTATTTGACAGAGAGAGAGATAGTGAGAGCAGGAACACAAGCAGGGGGAGTGGGAGAGGGGAGAAGCAGGCTTCCCGCTGAGCAGGGAGCCTGATCCCAGGACCCTGGGACCATGACCTGAGCCGAAGGCAGACGCTTAACAACTGAGCCACCTAGGTGCCCCTAGAATCAATGAATCTCTTTACTATTTTGTGGTCAATGTCATAATTTTGCATTATTCTCCAAAAGGAAGAGTAACCATGTATTAAATTTTTCTGCTTCAACTTTTCATGTTATATTCTTCTGTATTATACTTTAGAAATTGTTTGGTATATTTGCTAATTTAAAGCATTAGCAATATTTCCATTACCCATGATATACAAATAAATCCATTTAACTTTCTATATTCACCATCATGTAAACATAAAGGTCCAATGATATCTTTGGTTTGGTTTTGAAGTAATATTTTTACAATTTGATTCTTCACTTTTATATACTAAACCTATTAGAACTTAGATTTCCAAATATGCTGAAAATCCAGATATTAATCTTGGATATTGTCATTAGGCCTAAAAAAGAAATCCTCTAAAAATCCCTGCTTTGTATAAAAATGTGGTCATTTTATCTATTTTTCAATGTTTTACACCAAGAATCAAGCCTTCACTGTATAGTTATAAGTGCTTTTTATATCTTAACAAATAATCTTTGATACGAGAACAAAGGATGGAAATGTGCTAAAAATTAAAATAGTAAGTTAAAATTCACTGCCTGAAGAATAAATGAAATATTTTCCCTTTGCAATTTGGAGCTGTTGCAATTATCTTGTATTAATTGCCTACAAGATAACCCAAAGAAGAAAGTCTTTGCTCTGTAAGTGTTAGGTGAATAAAAGAATCCCCTGGAGAATTTTTGGTGTACCAAAAGAAAAGGGGTTTGTCCTTTGAGTCATCATACAAAGGACTCTCCTGAAGCTATTCTCCTTGTCACTCTGAGTTTGACACTCTATGATTGGCTCTTCAGGATGCCTGAATACTCAAATGAAAAAAAAAAAAAAAGAATCCCATTAGCCAGGTATTCATTATCTTCATAGCTTCTCTAGATAAAAACAAACTTGAAGATGTTTACAAATATTATTTTGAGTTGTTTTTATAGCATATATCTAGATAGGTGGCTGAATATTTCACTTTATTATGGATATTTAAGGCACAGTTATAAAATTATTTTTCTCTTAAGACCAAATTCACTAATGAAGTTTAAGAATTATTTGAAGATTATAAACAAAAACAAAATAAATTTTGGTGTTTGATTGTTCTGTTGGATATATGAGATCTTAAGTTAATCCTTAGAAAGTCAGGAGGAAAAAAAGAACTCTTCTTGGTAACTATAGCTAATTCACTTCAGTTGCCTTTGGCCATTTAGCTAAGGCTGATTATCTGATTAAACATTTGCAGCTCTTTAACTGTTCCAATTTTGTGTAGAGACTCCACCTGTACTAAAAGCCAGGGCAACATAACACAGTAAAAATTATTACTTGGGCTGCAATATTACTCCAAAGCTGAGCCTAGATCATAGGTTCTCCACCCTGAGTGTAGACACCACCCATCATTTTTCTTCTTTGAAAGGACTGATTCTATCAGGGCCAGAAAATTCTGGAAAACTGGCCTGGTGAGTGAATTTTACTTTGTATACAAAGTGCTTTAAAATATTTCAGTTCATCAGCCACAGGCAAACTGGATAATAATTAAGGCCTCAGCCCTTGGCAAAATAAGCAAGGTTGTTATTAAAGGTAAGTCCAACATTGCTCAGATTTATCTAGTGAATAACATGGAGTTTGTTTAGTTTTATTCAATAAAACATATGGCATGTTTTATTTCTTTGATGTAACAGAAAAATCTAACTTTGCACACTCTTTACTGCCAGGAGTATTCCATCTTGTCTACATTTAATAACAATCATACTTATTTTTTGCGTTGTTCCTGATTGTTCTCAATGGACCAATGAGCACATACAATTCTAATCTGACAGTTTTATGGAACACATGAGTTGATGGGCCAGCAGTTCTTATAGCTATTTAGTAATGGGTTATTAAATCAACATAACCCAAGACACCTAGTTTAGCAAGAGTAGGAATAAAAACACGGCTGCTTCTATGACCACTACTGCCACCGACCGCCAGCACTTACAGGGTGCACACAGACGTTGCTCTAACCCTCTTCCAGGTATTTGCTCATTAACCCTCACAGCAAACCTACAGTGGGTAGTTTCAGTTTTTGCTTTTGGAAGATGGGCAAGGAGTGGCAGAGATGCCCTTGACTCACAACTAGAAAGAAACATTATCATTCTATGAGACAAAGATCCCCAGACAATCGTACGTGGTTTATGAGATGCAACAAAACTCTTGGCCCAGTTCCACGATTCCTGAGCTTCTTCCTCTCCCATTTTCATCTCATCTTGTTCTTTCCCCTTTTAAAACACCTATTCCCCCCCCAATCTTTCCCACCGAGCTCAACCCCTTTTTACTCCTTATTGCCCCCTTTCTCAACAATATTTTGCAATTGTTATGCCTCCCTGTTATATTAGCATTTGAGCTTCCTAAGAGTAGAGACATTTTTGTTGTTGTAGAGAACTGCTTTTACATGGTTGTGTGTCCAAGAGGAAGCAAGCAGAAACATATCACAAACTGACAAATGATTTGTCTTCTGTCTCTTTGTCGAGGGCATGCAAGTTCCATTGCATAGATGGAAGGAATCTGTTTGTATGAGAATCTTTCATTAGTAGAGTGTAGATTAGTATACGCTATATTAATATCCATAATAATAAACCATACACTACATTCATCAGTAGAGTGTAGATTAGTATACACTATATTAATATCCATAATAATAAACCATACACTACATTCATCAGTAGAGTGTAGATTAGTATACATTATATTAATATCCATAATAATAAACCATAGTTTAGTATAACAACATACTATATACAGTGGAGTGGAAAGTACACTGGCCTTAACACTGGAAGGTTTGAGCTCCAGTGCTCGCTATTATGTCATTATGGGATGATGATGATGATAATAATAACTTCACCTCTTTTTGCTTTAATATTTTCATTTCCAAAATGACCTAAAAGGTTGTACCTGATAAACTGCAAGAATTTTTTGGCTCTAAAATTCTATTCCTTATAGGGATAGAGACTTCCTAATATATGCTCCACCTACAGCAGCTTGCAACATGAGGGTATTTAATACATGCAAGTAATATGGTAGAGAAGATGGGATGACATACATTCCTGATCTGGAACACTGGTAACTTTTTTATAGTGCAATATATAATAATCTGTCTAGATTTTTTTTGGTCTTCAGAATATAATAAGAAAACATTCCTTTTAAAAGTTTTGTTATGCTTTATCTCTTTTAAAATTGATACTCTTGATTATGTTTGATAGAAGAATTTAATTTTAGAAATTCAACACCATGGCTTCCTATTCACTTATGCTTTATTTCTATAGCCTATCACATGTTCAGGCTCACAGCTCTGCATTCTGGCATCGACCTTCAAATGACACAACTGGTCATGTCTCTTCCAACGTAACTGGGGTCTATGTGAGCCCAGGAGTCCTTGCACACTCAAGATACCCACACACAGAATTATCCAGGTAATGTTTGATATAGCAGTGTTTACCCAGGTTGGAATGTGTTCTCTACAGGGACATATTTGTTCTATTCTTTCTCAGGAAATATATTTAATCATTTAATTCACCCATATTCATGTTAAGCATCTGCTGTATTCTCAGTATCATTCTAAATCACCGTGAGGCAATTCATAAGAAGGAGAATATTTGATAATCTCTGTTTTCGAGGAGCTGATGTTCTAGTTGGGGACT
Organism: Neomonachus schauinslandi; assembly: GCF_002201575.2. Lineage (NCBI taxonomy): Eukaryota > Metazoa > Chordata > Mammalia > Carnivora > Phocidae > Neomonachus > Neomonachus schauinslandi. The sequence continues at coordinate 20,388,993 of NC_058416.1, read as the reverse complement.
TAAATATTTGCACAGATAGAAAATATATATAAAAAAGGAATAAATGTAAAGTATAAATGTAGGTGGGGAGAGGCAGAGGAGCAAATATGCTGGCAATGTAGGATTTAATACACAAATTAGACTGTGATGGGAGAATGTGTCATATTCAAAGTTGCAAGAGTCCTACTCAATTGGTGATCACCTTATTTTCTTCTACTGTTTTAGCCTCTGGACCTGTATGTTGCATGTTTTATAGGTTTCTTCTATCTGACCTCTGACACATATGACCTTGACATAGAAACCTGGCTCTGTTCTCCAGATTTCTTCTATTAGCTTTGGAGACTAGACCCAGCTCTCTTTGGTTCCTGACCTTATCCATTGGCTGAATTCACCTTACCCCAAGGCTGTATCTCTCATCTTCAGCCCTATTATAGAAATTTGACCTTGACTATAAATTACTTATTCCACTTGGAAGTTTGATTGGGTTTCCCTGACTCTGCAATTCCTACCCTCTGTTGCTTAATTTTGCCCTAGAGGCTCTGTAGAGAGTCTGAACCTTGTTTCTTGATTCTGGATAAAAATATAAACTCTTTATATTGTTGCTGAGACAATGTGAAAGAATGAATGAGCTCAATAGGGTGGAGTTAGAAAATGTTCCTTCTTGTTTGCAGAGGCAAACTAATTTATGTAATCATAGAATTGAGAAGCCTTAAATAACATCTAGTCCGCTAGTTCTTAACCCCAGCTGCAATTTAGAATTTTCTAAGAACTAACCAATGGTTGAGCCCCACTTACTTGGTTACTCAATGTCTATGGCTGCTTTAAGACTATAATGGCAGGTTAGAGTAATTGTGACCAAAACTGTATGGCTCACAAAGCTGAAACTATGTACTATCTGGCCCTTTACAGAACAAGTTTGCTGACCCTAAACTTAGAGTGAAAGAGACAAGGGCCTGGGAATGTGAACAATAAAGGCTGAGCATGGGTACTGAGCCTCTAAAAGAAACTGGGAAGATTGTGGTGGGAGCACGGTTAGGAGGAAACCAATGAGAATGGAATATCACAGAAGCCAAGGGAGGAGACTATTCAAAAGAGGGGAGGGATGGTCTTCAGAGGCAAATGTTACTGAGGTTTTACATATGGTGAGGACTAAAGTATGTCAGTTAGATTTGAGTGAATGAATGTCATTGGTGACTTTATTAAGAGGGATTTTGGTGGCATGGAAGAGGCAGAAGTCAGACAGGATTGGGTTGAAAGGTATGGAATGGAGATGTTGTGTTAGGCGAGTCTCACAAAATTTCATTTTCCAGAGAAAGAGAGAGAAAGGGAAGTAGCTACAGGGGGATTTGTAATCAAAGGAAATTTTTTTGGTTAAGATGGAAGAGATTTGAATGTATATAAATGTTAAAAGCAAGAAGCCATTTAATAGGAAAGTGGTGAAGTATTTAGTCCCAGAGGAAGAATGAAAAAAAAAAAGTTGCTGAGAAGAGCAGGGATGGGGTTTGGGGGTAGGGGGAGGATTGGGGGGGATGGGATCCAAGGACAGATTGGTAGATCTGCTTTAGGCAGGAGGATGGGATAGCTCCCCTGGGTTTGCAGATTTGGTACCTAGTGGGGCTTTGAGAGACTTTGCATTTGATGGTTTCAAATTTCCCAATGAAATGGAAAGGAGGTGAAGTCATTTGATGGTAATGAGGTGGGTCAATTTGTGTATGAGCGTTGGTGGGTGGAGGTTACAGGTTTGAAGAGAGAGAAGATTGAGAAAGATTTACAAAATGAGAGAGTATCTTAGAGAAATATAATAGGATGATGGAGCAGTACAGAAAATCTATTCAAGAATGTTAATCATACATTTATATTGACTCTGATTTGCTCAGGTACTTGACTTTCCCTGACAGTGTGGCTGCTCAAGGGCAAGTCCAGAGAAAGCAGCCATTTATTTGCCAGCTGGAGGAATGACGAGGGAAGTGCAAGAGATTTTAGGGAATTAGTGTTATTGAAATAATGGACCATGGAACAAAAGGTGGATAAGGAGGTATGTGAGTGAAACAGGGTCTGCTGGGCCAACATTTTTAAATTATCATTAAAGATTATATTTATTTTAGAGAGAAAAAGAGAGAGAATGCATGCGAGAAGAGGGAGGGGCAGAGAGAGAGAAAGGGAGAAAATCCTCAAGCAGACTCCCTGCTGAGTGTGGAGCCCAGTGTGGGGTTCAATCCCAGGACTTTGAGATCATGACCTGAGCTGAAACGAAGAGTCAGACGTTTAACCAACTGAGCCACCCAGGTGCCCCTGGGCCGACGATTTAAATAAGACTAAAGAAAGGTTGCTATAGGGGGAATTGAATAAATAAGCTGGAAGGAGAAGAGATGGTGGTGAGAGCATAGGATTCTTGAGGGAGTGATTTTGGAAGTGGAACAGTTTGGAGTAATGACAACATCCAGCGAAGGATTAGGTGTACAATGGAGAATTTACCATTGAAGTGCTATTCTGCTTATGTGGAAAGACAATGCTCTCCCCCCCCCAATCACTGGAAACTGGAATAAAAGAAGATGAGATATTGATAGATTTTGATTTCTTCTAATGTTAGAGAAAGGGTGCAATTACTTTCACCTGGATAAAAACTTGGACTTCAAGCTTAAATTTCTTTGGCGATATAAAGGGATTCTTATCATGTTACTGCACTAAGGTATAAATAACACAAAAGAGATGAAAAATCACAAGCATTTTTGCTTTTCATTACTGATATTGTCATTTACACTCTTCTTAGGTAAAAGGAAATTGCTGTAATAACTGGTCTCTGTGGGAAGTCTTTTTGGCTTGTCTCTTAGCCTCTGTGATAACAACAGCAACTGGAGTACTCATAATATGCCTGGTGAACAATAGAGGAAATGACAATTCTCCCATTACTAGCCTGCTACCCTCCAACAATGACATTCCTGGAATGACATCTACTACTTCTAAACCTGCAGTGACCACCACTTCAACTGAACCCACAACTATAACCACTTCCACAGAATCTACAACCACTGCAACGTCCACTGAACCTACAACCCCAGCAGGCCCCACCGTCACTTCAACAGGACCTACAACCTCGACAGCCACCACGGTCACTACAACAGGACCTACAACCTCGACAGCCACCACCATCACTACAACAGGACCTACAACCTCAACATCTGCCACCATCACTTCA
>NC_058416.1:20329277-20385808 GCF_002201575.2 Neomonachus schauinslandi | reverse complement strand
TCACTACAACAGGACCTACAACCTCAACATCTGCCACCATCACTTCAACAGGACTGACAGACACCACCGTCACTACAACAGGACCTATAACCACAGCCAAAAACATCCCTTAAAGGAAACCCACAAATACAACAGCCACCACCATCACTGCAACTGAACATACAATCACAAAGCTACAACCACCACTTCAAGTGAAACCACAGCTGACCCCACTTTAACAGAATCTACAACTGTTGCAACTTCCATTACAACAAATGCCATTATAACTGAATCTTAGAGGACAACCAAAACAGTTACCACATCTACCATCTCTTCGACTGAACCCACAACTCAATTTACTTCAGCTGAATCTACAACTACCACCACTTCCACTTCACCTACAACTACTGTAACTGCCACTTAGTTTAGAATAACAGTGGCCATCGCTCTCCTTCAACCATCTGTAATCTCCACCTATTCATCTAAACCAAAAATGCCACCATTCGTACTTTAATAGAGTTACCATTAGTTGCCAAATGTTGTCTTCTGTGACAAGTTATGCTTTAGTTATGATCACTACAACTCAGCCTGCAACCATCCTCCTCCATTGGCTCTTCCCCCAAACCACAGCTGCTTCTTCTCCAGTACCTGCTGAGTCTGTATCTACTGGCATCACTACATTATACTCGAAGCAGCTACCATGGGGCCCCTTGAAGAACGATAACTTAGACAATGAACAATGGAATAATTATCTGAATTTTCACTAAATCAGTACTCAGGAGTTCCAAAAGTCTTAATACTGATTTTATTTTTAAAGAGCTGAACACTTATGCTTTTGTTTCTATATTTCAAAATAATATAATTTCATATAGACAAGGTAACCCAATTTATTTAGGAAATCTTTTAAGAAAATTTATATAAAACCTTAGAGTAAAATTAGTCATTTAGATTTTAATATGTATTGGTTTCCATTCAGAACATTGCATTTTTCTGTACACAAATTACATGCATAATAAAAAAATTTTATATGTGGAGATTTAAACAAACATGTAGAGAAAATTTTAGAATTTAGAATTTTTTTCTTTATGGTGAAGTTTATGTTTCTGCAGTTTCTCTTTAGATTGTAATTACCTTTTAAAAACCATATTTAATTTGCATTAATATTAGTGAAAGTGCATTTGAATCTCTATTTTAAAATTAATTTTGCAAAAATCTTGTAAGTCAATCAAAGAGATGTTTTAAGTCCCAACTATGTACTAAAGTATGGAAGATACAGAAGAAGAAAGTAACAATGCAGATAAGTAGTAAATTCATTAATTTATACTGTGTTACTATTGATTTCCTAATAATTCTAGCAGGTTTAAATTATAATTGCTGATACCCCAGACTTACTCAATCAGGATCTTTAGATTGCAACTAGTAATCTATTACTTAAAAAAACTTCACAGGTGTTTGTAGTGTCCAGGCAGGTTTGAGAATCAGTGGGTTCAAAGGTCATAGTTTAAGAATGACATTAGTTAGTGTGATATATATTTTAATTTAAAATATTAAAAATCAGAATCATGTTCAAGGCATGAAAAAAAAAGAATTATAGACCTAGTTATGTGCAAAAAACCTTATTTAGTCAATTATATATATGATCAAGAGGGGAATGTTTTATTTACTACATTATATAAAAATATTTTCAAGAAAAAGTTATATTAAACCTTATGGGCAAACTAAAGTATTTAAAATTTCTTAAAATTGGACCACAGTGGGGGCACCTGGGTGGCTGTCAGTTAAGCATCTGCCTTCAGCTCAGGTCATGATCTCAGGGTCTTGGGATTGAGCCCCATGTCAGGCTCCCTGCTCAGCAGGGAGTCTGCTTCTCCCTCTCCCTCTGCCCCTCCCCCCGCCACTCATGCTCTCTCTCAAATAAGTAAATAAAATCTTAAAAAAAAAAAAACTGGACCAAAGTGAATACTCATTGTTAATTCTTTTTTTTTTTTTAAAGATTTTATTTATTTATTTGACAGAGACAGAGATAGCGAGAGCAGGAACACAAGCAGCGGGAGTGGGAGAGGGAGAAGCAGGCTTCCCCCCGAGGAGGGCGCCCGACGTGGGACTCGATCCCAGGACCCTGGGATCATGACCTGAGCCGAAGGCAGACGCTTAACGACTGAGCCACCCAGGCGCCCTCATTGTTAATTCTTAATAGCTGCTATTTTTATTATAGGTGCTTAGAAGTAATGACATTTTAGTAAATACATTAATTTAGATTTTTAATAATACATATTGGCCTTTCCTCCCCTTCTTGCTGTTTTATGAGATCTTTAAATCTTTTGCAAGATGTTTAAGACATCACTGATTAGACCATTCAGTTTCTGATTTGGAGTTATCATTTTATGATTCTTTCACAGGTCTGCTAGTCGTCAGAATGATAAATGATCCAAAGTTTAGCCATACTTGTAAATAGATACATGTACAGCTTATTTGATAAAGAATGGTAACATTTCGGGGCGCCTGGGTGGCTCAGTCGTTAAGCGTCTGCCTTTGGCTCAGGTCATGATCCCAGGGTCCTGGGATCGAGCCCCACATCGGGCTCCCTGCTCAACGGGAAACCTGCTTGGCTCCCTCTCCCACTCCCCCTGCTTGTGTTCCCTCTCTCTCTGTCAAATAAATAAATAAAATCTTAAAAAAAAAAAAAAGAACGGTAACATTTCTTTGGGCTGCAACATAATTGGTCCATAAGAAATACACATTGAGTAAAGAAATAAATGGTAGCTGGCTTGTGCTATACAAGAACCATGAAAATAAACCCTCTGTATTACTTATTATTACATCCCTCTAACATTTGAGTAGACCCCAATAGATATTTATTTCAAATTTCAAATATTTATATTTGGTTTAGCTCTTAAACGTGAGTATTAAAACATTTTAGCCCATTTTTATTTGGACTGGATCGTTCTAATTCTTTTAATCTTTTTTTTCCTGCAAGACATACTTTCTGCTTTTTAATACTATGCTTGATTATTTTCTGAATGCTCACGTTTCCATAAATTTGGAGTTCATGCGTTCTTATAGTACTACTGACCTCAGGTCTCTGTTGATATCTGGCTGGTGGTTGAGCTGGGGGAAATAACAGCAATTACTAATAAACTACTATATACCAGGCAAAGATTATAAAGGATTTTATTACATTCAGCTCATATTTATGTTTCCCAAATGTGATTTTTATCATATGGTCAGTTTGTAATCCACCATACACCCCAGTACCTCTCCTATTCTGAGAAATATCCACAACCAAAGAATATGCTATGTTCAGCACTTCTATTTGTTTTTCTTCTCAGCATTAATATACTTAATGAACATTATTTGGAAGTTTCCTCTCTGTTTAAACTATTTGGAAATGGTCATCTTGGTTTATCATCTTAACATTCCTAGAGCCATCTAAAGGGAAGGGTGCAGCAGGGGACACAGGACTATGCAAACAGGAGGAACATCACTTTTATTCAGTTATAAGTCACGGATCATTTACAAGATTGCATCCCACTTACCAGTCTTTATGCAGGTAAATCAATGGTGTAGTCTTTATGCAGGTAAATCAAATGACAAAATATTCACTATCCAAACTGTGTGACACAACTTTTTGGGAAGAATGAGAAGTGACCTCAGGTGCAATTTGGGGAGAGCAGAAAACATGCTGATTCTACATTAATTGATGGAATGCATCTCCTCCCTGTGACCTAAGGGACCGGATCTGGTGCGTCTACTGACATCTCAAACTGCGCATGAGTAACAATTCACGGGTGCCTCGGCCGAGGTCTGTGCTCTCTCCACCACAGCTGGGCTCAGCTCTGTGCTAGAGAGGAGGAAGATAGGGACTCTGACCTCAAGGGGCTAATTCCCTAGTAGAGGATTTAATACATATAGGTGCAAAATACTTGGAACTCAATTAGGAGCTCAATTAGGAGCTCTTCTGAACCTACTTCATAATAACAAGGTTTGGAGTGAAGTTTTTCTGGTTTGTATTTTTGCCATTTTTCTTGCCTTTGAACTCAATTAGGGGCTCTTTGAACTCAATTAGGAGCTCTTCTGAACCTAGTTCATAATAACAGGGTTTGGAGTAAAGTTTTTCTGGTTTGTATTTTTGCCATTTTTCCTGCATTGATTCTATCATTTGTTCATCTCAGTTTATTCATTCAACAAATATTTATTCAGTACCTACTACATGTCAGGTTCTGGAAATATAGCAGTAAATAAGAATGAGGTTTCAGCTATCAGAGTTTACCTTCTAATAGGAGAAATAAGCAATAAATATACAAATGCATAAACAAGATAATTTCCAGTAGCTAATAAATGCCATAGGGTCATGAAAAATAGCAAGTAATGGGAGTGAAAGTGGGATACTTTATATGAAATTTTTGTAACCTCAACACTATTGACATTTTGGGTCATATTCTTGTTCTGTGCAATGTAGCATGTTTAGAAGCAACTCTGCCTACTCCCGACTAGATGCCAGTACCACCTACCCCCCTGTCCCATTTTGGGACAACCAGAAATGTCTCCAGACATTACCAAATGTCCCCTGTGGGGAGGAGGCAAAATTATCCACTGCTTAAGATGCAGTAGTTCTGGAGATGACATCTGGGTGAGATGTCCCAATACTGGGTCTCCAAAGCATCTTTGCTGCAGCCCTGAAAGGGGTATGATGGCCCACTGTGGACCTTTGGTTTCTACGAGGGTCTGGAATTAGAGCTGTCTCTGCAGCAGAGTACTAAGGTGTGTTTGCTGAGCAAAGGTGTGGGAGCTTCCTCCTCCAATTTCCCACTGCAGACCCAGCTGCAGGCTTAAGGTGCTCTCTGGCCTCTATTCTGATCTTCTGTTGTCACATCCTGTTTTTCCCACAATCCTCTTACTGGGCCGGGAACCTCGCCCTGTTTTTGTTTTTGCTTTGTCTGCATCTCTAGTGATGGGAGTCTCCTCTCTGAACCTCAGCTCCCCTGACTATGACCCTGCTACCCTTGGCCACGTGCTACGAGGACTGGCTGCTGGCTGACCATTTCTGCCTGCAGTCCTGATCACTTGCTCCACACACCTGCTGGGAGGACTGCCTTTCTGGTCTGGCAGCTCTAGGACTGATGATTTGGCCGAGTCTTGTCCCAAGATGCCAGGGGCCGCTTGGAGACTGAGACTTGCCTCCTTCCAGGGGCCTGTGCTCTCATTCACAACTCTCAGCAATTCCTTCTCTGTAGGGCAGGTCTCGTTCCTGGCCTGAGAGCCTTTGTGAAATGTTCTCCCACTCTTCATCTGCTGAAACTTTATTCACCTTTCTTACTCTCTACATTTATTTCCTTGTCTCTTACTTCCTCATCTCAGCATATGATTCTTTGAAACTTTGTAGTACATTTTTCCCTTCCTAACAGATTACAGGAAATCTGAAACCTTTTTGTGAATTATCACAGACAATACTTCCAATGATTTTAGCTACCTGCCAGGCAGCATTTCAGAATACAACTGCTTTCAGACAGATGAAGCAGTGCTTCCCAGATAAATGCTGTCTACATACTGAACGTTAGAAAACTGGCCAAACCCTCTCTACTTGACTTCATTTCAAGACCACACCTGGTGGACTCTGATCTTTATTTTTAGCTTCAATTCTCCCGGATGCTGCTGTATTTCTTTTTTTCTCTAGCTGCTTTGGCATAGTTTTCTTGTTTTCTCATTTGGGTTAGTGTTTCTGGCAACAGGCTTTGATTTTCTTGGAGTATTCCTCTTTATTTCCCTTTGAGATTTGGATTGACTTCTACCCCTCTTAATCTTGGCCCACAAATTGAATCTCCTTGCCATTTATTAATTTAAGATGACTTCTGGGGCGCCTGAGTGGCTCAGTCAGTTAAGTGTCTGCCTTCAGTTCAGGTCATGATCTCAGGATCCTGGGATCGCCCTGCTTCAGGCTCCCTGCTCTGCCAGGAGTCTGCTTCTCCTTTTGCCTCTGTCCCTCCCCCTGCTTGTGCTCTCTCTCTCTCTCAAATAAATAAAATCTTTAAAAAAAAATTTAAGATGATGTCTCAGCCATTGGACTGAGAAGAGATAGAATGCCATTAGAACTTAACAATCTAGGATTGTTTTGATCAGCATTTCTGTTCCCTCTGTAGTATAAAATGTGGGGCCACTTGCAGCGAAATGAAGATATAAGACCATTTATTTAGAATTGTCATTGCTTGAGTCACAGCAATCTTGTCTATATCAGGACAAAAGGTTGCTCAGCAGCTACTATGAATTTCTTTCTCAAAGCCAATATTAAAGGTCTACTTCTAGAAAAATTGATGTTGAAAACAGTTTCAAGTAAAGATAAGAACAGTCACTTCCTGGGCCATTGCCAAGGCTGGCTGAAATTCAGATGCTCTGAAACAGCTCAATGCAGCCAAGAGATCCTTTTCAAAATGCTCAGATTTCATCCCAGTGAAAAACATAACAACTCTTAACACAATTTTTAAGATCTATTTTCAGCAGTTCAGCATTGTGCTAGGATTAAGTCACTTTAAGAGAAACAAGGAAGGCCCTTCTAACTCTGATTTTAATTTTGAGGAATCTAGGTTTTTGAATAGTTCACCTGTTTGAGCAATAAATGAGAATACTTGGGCTCAGCTCTGAGCTGCTAGGAGCTAGAGCCCCATATGCCTTGTAGAAAAGCTTCCTCTTTTGCTGCCCTCATTTTCTTTGAGATACCAAAAAAATTCCTCCAAGGAATGATTTGTCCTCCGATAGCTACGATTCCTTGGAATTTGAGGGATAATCATAACCTTGGGAGTAAGCAGAGGTATGCTCTTTCCCCTGAAGAGAAACATACATAGGCTTAATTATACGCTCAGAAAATCACCCAGGTCTCTTCAATTACATGTACAAATGATGTTAACAAATAATATAAACAAGCAGAATAATAATTCAGGAATAAAAAAATCTTCAACATGAATAATTTAAAATAACAAATGCCTTTTTAAAAAAAAGGCTTTGGGAATCAAATACATAGTGATGTGCATGAAGTGACATAGGCAGTCTTATACTACGTGGATGGCACTATTAATTGGTCCAAATGTATTGAGGGAAAAAACCTGACAATATGTGTTGAAAACTTTAAAATGTTATTTCCTTTGTCAGAATAAGTCTCATTGGAATCTATGCTAAAGAAATACCTGAAATACAGAAAAGTAAGTACTTTATCATCCAGATCACTTTTGTAGTTTGCTTACAAATGCAAAATATTGGAAAACAAATATCCAGAAGCAGAGGGATTACATGATGAAATGCAATATAGTCATGATATTTCCAAACATCTTGAAAATGTAGTAAAGAAGCAGATTATAAAATACACAGTGCAATTTCAAGATTAAAAAAAAGACAGGAATATACTAAAAGATCATTCAAATAGTGAAGCGTCAGGCAATTTTGGGGGATTGATTATACCTTCCTGTATTTTCCACATCTTCTGTTATATTCTTTTTTTTTTTTTAAGATTTTATTTATTTATTTGACAGAGACAGAGATAGCGAGAGCGGGAACACAAGCAGCAGGAGTGGGAGAGGGAGAAGCAGGCTTCCCGCGGAGCAGGGAGCCCGATGCGGGACTTGATCCCAGGACCCTGGGATCATGACCTGAGCTGAAGGCTGACGCTTAACGACTGAGACACCCAGGCGCCCTGCATCTTCTGTTATATTCTTATCAGAAAAACAATTTTGGAAAAAAATGTTATTAAAAAAAACTGGATTATCTTTTTTGGCAAATACAGATCCCCTATCTCACGTATTTTCTTCTCTTTTGAAAATAGTTTTATGAATTTTGTAAATGGCACCACCGGGAGCACTTCGGGCAGAGACCTCTGCCTGGGGCAGCGATGAGGAAAGACAGTCCTGAGTGGAGTGGTTTGGGCTGCTCACCCGTCCATGTGGTGAAGTGAGTCTGGGAGCAGATGACAGAGAAGCAGGGTATGTGAGGAACAGAGAGCTAACTGTATCCCTTCTTCACCGAGAAGCTCTTCCGTGGTGCTGACTTTTTGTTCTTTGGGGTGGAAACTTAATTTATCATTTCATTCTGAAATGGGGACTGCTTCTGAACATGATTTCCCATTGCCCTGAATCTTCCCCACGTTGTCATGCCCTGTGAATAGTACCATGGAGGCTGGGCTGGAATAATATCTAGCCCAGCTCTTACTGGTGCCTAATATCCAACCATAGATAAATGAACCAGTTAAGTGAATGAAAGGCAAAAGAAATCCCAGGGCTCCCACTTTAAGTGAGGCTGATTTTAAACAGGCACACTGGTTCGAATCTTGCGATCCCTGTCACCTTGAGCAACTATTTTAATCTTGGGAAGAGTGAAAACTTGTATTGAAACAAGTTCTATGAAAGTGACATTAAAATCGCCAATGAGTTATTAAAGTGTGTAGAAGGAACATGATTCATGCAATAGAGATTTCACGAGTCCCTAATAAACACTGGTGGGCAATTTGAGGGTAGAAGGACATTTAATAAGCACCTATTATGGGACAGGTGCTTTACATTTCAGATGATTCTCAGGACAATTCAATGGGCTAAGTGTTAATATCCTTATTTTATAAAGGAGAAAATTATGATTCAGAGTAGTTAAGATGCCTGAAACACCAGTGTCCTAAGGTGTAAGAAGCTGAAAAGCGCATCACTTTTACCCTAACTTGAAAAAGCTGAATAATCTGCAAAGTCATAACATTTTTTAACCCACCAGAGAATTGACCTCACAGGGCAGTCAGTCTACTAGCCTAAAATTCAAGTAAAGACAGATGCCTCTGAAGAAAGATGGGACCCAAGTACTGGCTTGCTTGTGACAGAAAACAAGAACAAGCTTTTGTAAATATATATACTTATTTCATGTTTATACAAGCTTAGAATCCTCAGTAAGCTGGTTAGATGCACTAGTGGGTATTTTCAGCTATTAGGATAATGTAGGTCCATCACAAAAGCTATACTTTGAAAATCCTATTAGCTGAAATTTTAGATGTTGGATTGACCCAACATTGATTTTATCTCTTTACTCTTTCTCAAAATTGGTCCTTTGTCTCAATTTCCAGTCTGGGTTCTCTCTCTTCTTGCCTTTCAACTTACACTCCCTGCTTTAGCTAGAGGAAGCTTTCAAAAATACAAACTCTATTTTTACTCTCATAATTAAATGAATCCTGTGGTTTCAAATAGGCTTCAGGATAAAATCTAGTTCCCCATATGACATCTACCTTCTTCTTTCTTTCCAACCTGCCCCTAATGAACTCCTCAAAGTTCTGCCAGTCTCTTCATAGGCTGTTCGCTCTGCCTGGAGCACTCTTCTTTCTTCACCTGAATTACTTCTTACCATTTTTTAAAGCTCAGCTTAGCTGCTAAACCCTACAGAATGACTTCCCTAATATTACCAGTGGGGTTATGTGGTTTGGCGCCTTCCTTCGAGTGCCCCAAACCAAAGCTGTTTTCAACTATGCTATGTTGAATCCCTCTTTACCAATGGATTAGCAGAGTGCTTAGCAAACACCTTTTCTGAAGTGGAGTTTTTTTCCTTTTCTCCAAGCCTACGTCATCAAGGCAGTTTCTCTGATCTCCTGCACTGTCCTCAATCTTTCTTACGAGCACCCAGTGTCAATCCATGGAGAAGATCCTGTTAGTGGCTACAAACTCACCTTCTGTCTCTGGCTCCCACTCTTTCTGTATTCTTACATTATCCCACACTTGGCCTTTAGCAATTTATAAAAATTTTATTTGAATTCTTACCTGCTTGCAAGGTGACTCCATTTTGCTCTTGTGTTCTGCCATATGTTTTCTTGTTACTAATTAGTGCCATTTCTTTTCATCTTAAAGAAGTCCCTTTAACATTTCTTGCAAGGTTTATTTAGCAATTATGAACTCCCTAAGCTTTTGCTTGTCTAGAAAACTCTTTATGTCTCCTTCAATTCTGAATGATAACCTTGCTGACTAGAGTATTTTGGGTTGGGAGTTTTTTCCTTTCAGCACTCTGAATATGTCCTGCCACTTTCTTCTGGTCTACAAAGTTTCTGCTGAGAAATCTGCTGATAGCTTATTGGGTTTCCTTTGCATGAAGTAATTTGGTTTTCTCTCGCTACTTTTAAGATTCTCTCTTTACATTTAACTTTCGACATTTTAATTATAATGTGTCTTGGTGTGGCTCTTTGAGTTCATCTTATTTGGAATTCTCTGGGCTTCCTAGACCAGGATGTCTGTTTCTTTCCCTACATTAGGGAACTTTTCAGCCATTATTTCTTTAAACCAATTTTCTGCCCCTTATTCTCTCTCTTCTCCTTCTGGGACCCTTATAATGGGAACATTTTCTGCTTGATGTTGTCCCATAGGTCCCTTAACTTATTTTCATTTTTAAAAATTCTTTTTTCTTTTTACTGCTCTATCTGGGTGAGTTCCATTGCATTGTCTTTCAGCTCACTGATCTGTTTTCCTGCTTCATCCAGTCTGCTGTTGAACCCCTCTAGTGTATTTTCAGTTCAGTTATTATATTCTTCAGCTCTGTGACTTCCGTTTGATGCTTTCTTATATTTCCCATTTCTTTGTTGAAGTTCTCACATGTTCATCCATTCTTCTCCTGAGTTCGGTGAGCACTTTTATGACCATTACTTTGAACTCCTTATCAGGTAGGTTATTTAGTCCATATCATTAAGGCCTTTTTTCTAGGGTTTTGTCTTATTCTTTTCTTTGGAACACATTTTTCTGTTTCCTCATCTTGCTGGACTCTCTGTGTTTGTTTCTGTGTATTAGACCAAACAGCTATCTTTCTCAGTCTTGAGTGGCCTTGTGTAGGTAATGAATCTTCTCATTTGATCTCGCCCTAGCTCTTAGTTGTCTTTCAAACTCTTGTGATTGTCTAAACCTCCTGATTTATTCTTGATAGGTCTTGTTGTTCAGGTGACTGATTATCCTTTAGTAATGAACCAAAGTTTTTTAACTAAGTCACCTCTGGTGAAAAGTGTTATGGAACAAATCGTTAAGCAAGATGAATGTAAAATGCCAAATTGTCAAGTTAAAAGAGAACTCTTCATTTGTTCAATTATTATAAATATGAACTAGAAAGTGAAATAATCAGGGAATAAGGTCACGATAATAGATTCTTTATTAGCTCACCAGGCAAGGTTTAGTGGAAAATGTGGGTCTTGAGCAGGATTTTAAATTCAAAGAAGAACTTGGATTTTCTGGACAGACAAAGAGATAAACACTAATATAACTTGCTTAGTGGAATTTATTTATACAATATACATAGTCCAACTTGCCAAGCCAGCCTAGGTCCAATTAGGAAGAGGATCCTCCTGCTCCCTCTTTCTACTTCAGTTTAGAGGAGTTGCTTCTCAATTCATTCTGATCATTTTTCTTTTCCAGCTTGGTTCCTTGTTTATAACTTGTCCAAGAAATGAGGACTTCTGACTTAGTGAACTTTTAAAACAAAACCAAAGGACAGAAATTGTGAATGATGAATTGGGTTGTCAGCAGACCTTTATTTTGTAACAACTCTGCAAATATGTTCAAAGAGGAAATGGGGCTAGATGATTTCTTTGGTCCCTTAAGTTTTATGTTTCAGGTAAAGAAAATAGTTGAGAAAATAAATTGACAATAGGCTAGAGGCATAGTTTTAAGTAGGAGATTGAGAGGTTAGCTGGAAGTTTGCCTTTTTTTTTTTCCCAATAGGAGATAATTGACACCATTACCCAGCAATATTTTGGAGTTGAGAAAAAAATCTAGAACTTAAAGTGGTTTGGGCAGTTGCCAATAGTTTCTGAATAATTATACAAGGGGATTTAGAATTTTGCCAAAACATATGGTCTATTTTTGGGGGGAATTTTTTTAGGGGGGTAGGGGCAGAGGGAGACAAAGAGAGAGAATCTTAAGCAGGCTCCATGTCCAGCATGGAGCTCAACATGGGGCTTGATCTCACCACCCTGAGATCATGACCTTAGCCAAAATCAAGAACTGGATGCTTAACTGACTAAGCCACCCAGGAGCCCCAATACAATATGTTGATGGAAGAAATTTTATACTGGATTGCATGGTGATTTTCTTGCTAGGAAGTCTCAAAAAAAAGTATCTATATATTTTTGGTTAAATGATAGCATGGTTAATACTGTTTTACAGAATATAAATGCTTCAAATATTCTATCCTAAAAGGTATAGCACACATATGAAATCATAATTATTAAATTGAATCCATGCCTGGGTAGATGTATCATAGTTAACTTAGTGTTAATTAAGTCCAGTATTTCCTGAAATCTGTAACTATAAAAGATATTGAACAAAATGACAAATATTTCTAGAGCTGAGATTGTGAAATTGGTTGCTATAGAACCAATGGAAACAATGGAATGCAAACAAAATACAAAACCTACTTACAGATGTTGAACAACTTCAAATCCAAACAGTGAATAATGGAAATAATACTTCTAAGTCTTCTTTTTAACTTATACTTGAGCTATCCACCTGTCATGAAATATCTAGTTTTCTATTGGTAAGTCAATATATTTTGCAACAGTTTTTATTTCACTTACATTAAGACAAACAAAATTTCATAGGAAAGGAAATTTCTAATATATTAATGTCTTGTTGTATAATTAAATGGTAATCGTTTAGATATATGATTAAACAGCTTTTATATTTCCACCATTTGAAAGACCAATTTCTGACCATACAGATTCAATGTTACATTTCCACATTATTAACTATGGAGGCATACCAGGGTAAAAGATAGAATACACGATTTCAGAGAACAATTTTTAGATGGTTCTTTAGGACTTAGCTGAGTCCTTAAATCATAGTCTCAAACCGAACATGGTTTTTGCAGCCTAAACAGAAAGCTTATAAAAAATAATTGGTTTATTACCATTTTATTACAAAAAGTGCCACATGCAGTATATACTCTGAAAGACTACTGCTTTTTCTAGATTTTCCTCTGGGAGTAGCAGAGCAGGTTTGTGCTTGCAATCCCCACATAAACCACTTAGTAGAAATTATGGAATTGGGAGTGGAAGGAATCTTGTTCTCCAAGAATGGAAATAAGATCATGTGAGGAAAGCAGTTCACTACAATGCTTTATCAGTGGACGTTTTACAACCCCCCCCCCCCCCCCCCCCAACACACATCTTTTTTTCTGGACCCTTTTCTTTTTTTTCTTTTTTTTTTAAAGATTTTATTTATTTATTTGAAAGAGAGAGAGAGAGACAAGAGCACGAGCAAGGTGAGAGGCAGAGGGAGGAGCAGGCTCTCGGCTCAGCAGAAAGCCCAACGCCGGGCTTGATCCCGGGACTCTGGGATCATGACCTGAGCTGAAGGCAGACGTTCAACCAACTGAGCCACCCAGGTGCCCCTCTGGACCCTTTTCTACAGCATGTTTATGAGAACCAAACCTCCCACAGGGCAGGGAGAATAAGCAAAACAGGCAGGCTGAGAGATTCTGAGGTTTTTTGTTCGTTTGTTTGTTTTTCAGAGTTTCCACCCCTGGGCAAATTAATCTCTAAAGATCGGGAATAAAACCAAAGGGGGAGGTCGGAAGTTGTGTTTCTTGAGCATGTTGGGACTGTAAGCTAATTGTGCTTATAGTTATAAAGCCGAGCTACACAAATGTTTAATCCCCAGTGCTTAGTGCCAAGTTCATCATACAGAGTTAAGAAATGTTTCCTGATTGTCATGAATTAGACCTTGACTCACTCTGTCAACATCTTACCATTGGAAACCATGAGACATCAGCACTTGGCTTGTATTGCACTGAAACTGCTTTAACCAAGGTGCTCCTGGAACACTGAGATCTGAATTCGACCTGGCCTGTGACCCACGTGGAAGCAAATCCTCATCACCTGTCCTTGAGGTGCTTCCCAACCTCATCTTGCTGCTTCCTGTCTCCTAGTTCACCCTTCAATTCTTTCTTCCTAATCTTTCCCACTGTGCCCTGTGGAATCCCTGTTGCAAAGTAAACACATTCACCTGCCATTTTAGTGCCTTTAAACAATGATTCCAGTATCTTTTTGTCTTTTTTCATAGGATAATGTTTTCTTTTGTCATCTTTAGTGACCATTTCTCATTACTTGGTATCATTGATAACATGTTTGGGCAGATTGGGGGTAGCAGAGAGGGGAAGGTGAACACTCTAGTTTCTTATCATGGCTGGCAAGCCATCACTTATCTGTGCACAATGAAATGCACATTATTTGAAACTCTTCCACCTTTTCCCCCTCCCTGTTAACAGTTGTCATTCGGCTCCTGGGCACATTCATTTGACACCTGCTCAGTCCTTTTATCTACTCAATTCCTGCCTCATCATAAGTCTCTTACTGCTTTAATACCAGTGACCACTGCTTTATGTAGTTAGTGACCATTCAGCTTCCAATAGCTGATATCCTCACCCTAGACCCTGTCATCTACAGGAACAGTTCCCCCACTGAAAGTTTAATCTTCAATTGTGTACTCTGACCACAAACACCTCCTTTTCTGGATATCCCATTTCCTGACTTCCATTACAGCTATTTTTGGACTTCCTTGGGACCACTAATGCTCCTGTTTTCCCCAATAAATCACCCTCCTTCAAGCATTGTCACTTCCTTGCCTCTCTATTCGAGACCAGCACCCTCACTTGTAGGCATAACTGGATCCCCTCCCTCTCTTCCATCATTCTAGAAAGCTGCAATTCAGGTTAGGTCAAACAATTTATCTTTTGCACTCTTCCTCCTCCCAGTAAGTGTTCTTGGAGAAGAGCACATAAACATGCATATTAAGGTTAATCCAAGGGGCACCTGGGTGGCTCAGTCGGTTAAACACCTGCCTTCGGCTCAGGTCGTGATTCCAGGGTCCTGGGATCAAGCCCTGCATTGGGCTCCCTGCTCCGAGGGAAGCCTGCTTCTCCCTCTCCCACTACCCCTGCTTGTGTTCCTCTGTCACGTTCTCTCTCTTTGTCAAAAAAAAAAAAAGAAAAAGAAAAAAAAAAAGAAGGTTTATCCAAGTCCCTGAGCCCCAGTCCCAGCCGGATCCACCCAATACATGTTGAGATGTTTTTAGGACATGCAAAAAAAAAAAAATTAAAAAAGCATCTAGTAGAAGCCAGATGTATAGACTCCAGATAAAAACCTGGGCAGGAGGTAGTGGTTTCAGAATTATATTCTCTACTAGATTTACTCCTTCTGCTCTCTAGTGAACAGTGCCATCTCCATGAGGTCACAAGCCAGAAAACTGGAAGTCACCCTTCATTTTTTCCTCTCCTTTAACCCTGACACCAATTGGTCAATAATTCTTCCATTCAACCTATGAACTGTTTCTTGAATCAATTCCATCTTTTTTAACTCTGCTGGTGAGATTTTATTTCACTTGTCGCCTGTATTACTGTTACAGCTCCTAACTGGCTTTCCAGCTCTCTACTCACACACACTCTCCCCTATTCATGGCTTCCAGAGAATCTTTTTAAAATAAAAGAATGCATGTGAACTTTTCTCAACTCAAATGAAAAAAATCTGTATTAGTTTTGTTTTTTTTTTCCTTCCCATAGCCTACAAGGCCCAGTGTGGTCTCAAACCTACATGCATCTCCATCCCCTTTCCCCTTTTCCTTCCCATGTACTCTGCTGCTCAGTCCCACTGGCCTTTAGCAACTCCCCAGATGTCACTCACATGTCTTCTCCTGCCTCTCCTTCACAACACATGTGCTTTCTCTGCCTGGAAGGCCTCCTCTCTTCCCTCTTCTACTCAATAACTCCTGGGTGCCTTGCCTTTATGTTCAATCCAACAGAACATCATGCCATACAATTATGCCAACATCAGCCCAGTGTTTCTATTTGCAGAAAGTCTATTTTTTTAAAAGATTTTATTTATTTATTTGTCAAAGAGAGAGAGCACAAGCAGGGGGAGCAGAAGAGGGAGAAGGAGGCTCCCCCTGAGCAAGGAGCTGGATGTGAGACTTGATCACAGGACCTTGGGGTCATGACCTGAGCTGAAGGCAGACGCTTAATGACTGAGCCACCCAGGCATCCCTGCAGAAAGTCTATTGACAACCAAAATGAGAACAACTTCCCTAATATTGATTTGGTATATTGGCTTTTAAAAAACTTTTCTTTAGCAGTGACAAGAAACCCATATCAAGAAACCTGATAGGACTGTTACACTTTGGAAGAAAAATTCCATTCAATCCAATAACCTTTTTAGCTCCAAAGCTGACAAGGGAGGGCCCATCTCTGGCGGCCCCCCAGGCTCTGGGATACCATGCTCCTTTTTTCTTCATGTGCCCCCTCTTCTCATTTTATGCTTCAGAGAAACTTCTCCCCAAGTTTGAGTCAGACCTCCCTAATGTCATCCTGAAACAGACCCAGGGAAAAGCTCCAAGGTAGAGTGAGGAATAAGGAAGGGTCCTGTTAGGGTAGAATTCTCCTCTTCCCACTCACACCCTACTTGTTTTTCCTACTAAACAAGGCCCAAGACACTGAGAACACTAGAGAGAGGTGAGGCAGATGATCAACTCTCCTTGGTAAAAACCATGGCTCAGCCTTTAGCTCTCCATTCTGTGCAGAGACCTCACAAAAGACTTCTTGATTTGGTGCTCCTTTCCACGTGCTGCTGACATGGCTCTTTCCCATTCGTATTGTAAATTCTGAGGGTATGTTCACTCACTCATCCATTCATTCATCTACTAAACAAACACTTTTGGAGCAGAGCTTCTGTGTGCCAGGCCCTGTTCTAAGGTGCACAATAGTAATCCAGACAGACAAAGTCCTTGACTCAGGGATATTATATGCTAGTGAAGTAGGCAGAAAATGCAAATAAATACCACAATTCTAGACGGAGGCACCTTAGTGGATGGAAAATACAGAATTAGAGCTAGTTTGCCCTAGCTCTAATTTGCCCGGGTACAAATCCGGCCTTTGCCAGTACTAACTTTGTGATCTTGAGTGTGTTATTGATCTCCTCTGTAAAATGGTGATCATCATTGTATCTTGTTTGGCTGTTGTTAGGAGTGAAGCACTTGGAGCCCTGAGTAAGAGTTTTGTAGACAGAAAAAACACAGGAAAAAGCTTGGTGTATTCAGTGCCTGCTACAAGCCTCGTGTGGCTGGAGCAATTAAATGAATTTAGGGGCACCTGGGTGGCTAAGTTGTTAAGCGTCTGCCTTCAGCTCTGGTCATGATCCCAGCGTCCTGGGATCGAGTCCTGCATCGGGCTCCCTGCTGGGCTGGAAGCCTGCTTCTCCTTCTCCCACTCCCTCTGCTTGTGTTCTTGCTCTTGTTATCTCTCTTTCTCTGTCAAATAAATAAGTAAAATCTTTGAAAGAGAGAAAGAAAGAAGATGAATTTGGAAAGGAGGCAGCAGCCCCACCATACTGGAGCTTTGTACATTTCATTTTTAAGAAATGTAAAGTCATTTAAAAAATATTTGCTTTGTGTTTTGAAATGATGGCACTAAGTTCTTTGTGAAAATGCTTACTAACTATAATTCAGGCTCAATATGAGCCATATTCGTGAGTATTTAAGCCTTAGGAACTAATGAAGGTCAAATTCTTGTTTCCTAGTTCCATTTAATATCAGTTTGTTTGGGTTTCTCTGGTTTGGTTAATTAGCTAAAGAGCCGAATCTTTGACAAATGGCTGTTCAGTACAATTCATACTGATGCACTTCATTATTAATTTATAGTCAGTTCCTGATCCTACTTAAATACTTTCGAAAACTCCTATTTTGCAAAAGACATAGATACCTTCTTAGATATTTTGGGGATGGTATATAGATCACCTATAATGAATTTAAAAACAGGGCAACATGTTACAAGCATTGAGGGACCAGTGAGCAAGCATGTGTGTATTAACAATTGTTAGGGTTATGATTTCAATCTAAAATGGAACTGGAGGGTAAAAGTGGAAAACTCATACATATGCTCTCAGAAAAACAAAACTTAAGGACTGAGAGACTGGCTTTCTGTAAATGCCTGATTTACAGAAAACTGGTAATATTGGAATTTTCTTCTCTTTTATGGGAGGAGGGGCAGAGGGAGAGGGAGGGAGAGGGAGGGAGAGAGAATCTTAAGCAGGCTCCGTGCACAGCTCGGAGCCCAGTGCGGGGCTCGATCTCACAAACCTGAGATTGTGACCTGAGCCGGAATCAAGAGTAGGAAGGCTAACAAACTGAGCCACCCAGGTGCCCCAATATTGGAATTTTCTTAAACAATTGGAAATTGGTTGTCTCAAATCAACCTTAGAAAGTTTTGCTTATGGTTTCTAGAGGCATGAACAAGAAATGACCCAGGTAGGGTTGGTTTAGCAAAATAAACTGACTTGAGCTCTGTTTGTATGACTGGACTGGTTTTGATGGCTCAGAGAATTTTCAAAGCTGGTCTCATTTATTTTTGATTTTAACAGACTCCAACTGAGCTCTCCCCTCTTTACACCCCCTGCCTATAAATACAGCCCACCCCAAACCGTCAACAGACTCACCTGTAGCTTGCTACAGTTTGCATGTCTCAAGTTGCAAGGCTTCTGCTATTCCCAAATAAATTCATCCTTTGAGCTGGTCTTAGTTTACCTCTATATTTAGGTCAACAATGTCTACTTAAAAAAATTAGGACTTTTCTGTCTAAGGGAGGCTCTGTCTTTTTGGTTTGCCAGATGAATCAACACACATTAATTGAATGCTCATATCTTCAAGACATTAGGCTAAGCATTATCTTTTTTTTTTTAAAGATTTTATTTATTTATTTGACACAGAGAGAGTGAGAGAGAGAGAGAGAGAGCATAAGCAGGGGGAGTGGCAGGCAGGCACAGGGAGAGGCAGGCTCTGTGCTGAGCAAGGAGCCCGATGTGGGACTCGATCCCAGGACCCCGGGATCATGACCTGAGCTGAAGGCAGACGACTGAGCCACCCAGGCGCCCTAAGCATTATCTTTTAATAGGAAATATTTCTAGTATTATTCATCCTAGTCCACAAACACTCATGAGATATTTCCCTAGTGCCCAGCATTGTGCTAAGTGCTGGGAATTCCAAGGGAAGGTGATAGGATGGACTATTTTAATACTGTGTGATCAAGGCTGTGGTAGAAGAAAGTCCAGCATGCTGTGGAAACATGCAGATGAGCAGGCAGCAGATATGGAAGTTGGCGATCTCATTTAGTTTTTGTTGTTGTTGATTATCAGGTTTGCTTTTGACTAAATCAAGTGTAGAAACACATTCTCTTCAATTCCAATAACATTAGCAAGTTTCTTTTCCCTTATCAGGTAGTGAAGTTTTAGTGCCCCTGGTGGGAGGCTGAATGAAAACCCCTTCCAAATAGGTCCACATCCTAATCCCTGGAGCCTGTGAATGTGACCTCACATGGCAAAAGAGACTTTGCAGATGTGATTTACTGAAGGGTCTTCAGATGGGAAGATTATCTTGGATCAGTGAGCGTAAATAATTACAAGGTTCCTTGTAGGAGGGAGGTAGGGGATCAGAATTAGTAAGAGATGAGATGACAGAAGCAAGAGGTGAAGAAGGGCCATGAGCCAAGGAACGCAGGTGGCCTCCAGGGGCTGAAAGAGGCAAGGAAATGAGTCTCTATCACACCCACCAAGCCTCCAGAAGGAACATGTTCCTTGTTAGTGAAATTCCTTCTTTAGGGAATCCCATAGACTGCAAACCTGCACATTTTATTTCTACAAACCATACACTGTCATTCTTTACAAGTGAGAAGCTGTCTATCTCTGGTTTAGTTAATGGCTCTTATGAAGGATTAGTAAATTATTGTGAACCATTTAATCCCCCAGCTTAACCTGAATGTGGTAACTCACAGAGCGACATGACATTTCTGTGTCTTTCAGGAAACTGAGCCATCCTGGTTGGGGGCACCTCCCAAGCCCTACCCTGCCTCATGATGTAAGGAAATGTAAGTGGCCAATAAACATGTCATAATGCAGATGTTCAGCTACATTAATTACCAGGGAAATCCAAATTAAAGCTACACTGAGAATTAGATTGGAAAATATTTTTTAAAAGTCTGAAAATCCAAGCATTGACAGTGATCTAGGAAAACGAGCACTTTCCACTTGTAGGAATACAGAATAGTGCAAACACTTAGGAAAATATCTTAGCATTTTCTAGTAAGTTTAAATTGTGTGTATCCTGTAACATAATAACTCTACTCCAAGACAAGTGCTAGGAAGCATGGATAAGATGTTCATAACAGCACTGTTTATCTTAACAAAAAAATTTAAAAATAAAAATAAATAAATGCAAGTCCAGAAGCATACAGTTTGTACCTTTACTACTTATGTTTCTAAAGTTATTTAGATGTGGAGTCTAACTATAAAGAAAGACAAGGGAATGACAAACAGATAATTTTGGGTGTTGGCTACTTCTGGGGGGGAGGGAATATTATCTGGGAAGTTTATAATAAGCCTTCAATTGTATTCACGATTTCCACTTATTGTGATGGGCAGTGTGTTTGTATTGTCATTCTTTGTAGTTTTTTATTGTTAAACATATTTTTTTTGTCAAATGTCTGGAAAAATCTCATAATGTTAACAAAGGTAATTACTCTTCTACCTCTCCCAACTGTGCCACTATGTCCAAATGGTTTTAGGAGGTAGTTGCTTTTGGAATAATGGACACAAAGTTCCTAGGATCCTTTTTCATAGGGACTTTAGCCTCCATTTGCTGCTGATCAGAGCAAAAAGAAGGATATACTAACATATAGCTATACAAGAGAATGCAGGATTGAAAGTTTCTATCGAGATAATCAAAATGGGGGGCGCCTGGGTGGCTCAGTCGATTGAGCGACCAACTCTTGATTTCGGCACAAGTCATGATCTCAGAGTCGTGGGATCGAGCCCCGCATGGGGCTCCACGCTCAGTGCAGAGTCTGCTTGTCCCTCTCCCTCTGCTCCTCCCCACTCCCCACTCTGTTTCTCAAATAAATAAATAAAATCTTTTAAAAAAAGATAATCAAAATGGGAACTTGGAAATCTCCAATATAATTAAACATTGTGCAGCATGAATAGAATTCTCAGACTAGAAGAGGGACACCCAATGCTTGTGTGCACTAATTAACTCATGATCTTCAAGTCTGTTGGGTGTCATGTATTCACAAACAAGAGACTCTAGTAATTATAAATTACTCTGTACATATACAGAATTTTGTAACCATGGAACAGCAACTTGTCAGTTAGTCACCCAGTATTGATTAAGTTCTTATACATTGTGCAGTTGGGTACTAACCATGCAGGAAATTCATTTAAAAAAATAGGACTCGTCCCCCACCCTTGAGGAACTGATGTTACAATATATTTAATTACAATAGTTTGTGCTCAGTCCTGTAGCAGAGCTAACTTGGTACAATAATATCTGTGGAGAGAGAATTTAGAGTCATAGGATAAAAATGCAGAAATACAGGGGTGCCTGGGTGGCTCAATCAATTAAGCATCTGACTCTTGGTTTGGCTCAGGTCGTGATCTCAGGGTCCTGAGATTGAGTCCCCCATTGGGCTATATGCTCAGTAAGGAGTCTGCTTGAGGATTCTCTCTCGCTCTCTCCCTGCTCGTGTACACAGGCCCTTCTCTCTCTCTTAAATAAATAAATAAATCTTTAAAAGATGCAGAAATACAGAAGGTAATTGAAGGGAAGGAATGTTTTCAGAAAAAGATGATGTCAAGAGAATGGACACTTGTCCAATGTCAAGTGTCCATGCTAGTCAATGAGAATCAGGAAATGATTGTGGAACAGAGACAGCAGGATGTCACCTGGATATCGACTAGATATGTAACCAATTATTAATATGCCTCTAAGCTATAACATATGTAGACCAATTTCCTAAAGCTCAAATAAAGGATAAAAGTTTGGATGTTCAAGTCATATTTGTCAAAATATTTATGCCCTATAAGTGGTAGCCAGAATGTCCAAGAAACAACCTTTCATTATCCTGAGCTCTTGATTAAATAATTAAATTTGTTAAATTATTTATAAGAACTTGAGCAAAATCATCTCCAGTGGAAAAATTCATGTATCATAAATTGGAAAGGAAGGAAATATTATACAATAAATGTTCTGGGAAAACTGGTTAAATATTTGGGGAAAATGGAATTTAAATGTATTAAAGAATTACTTGTTGAGATCAAAATATAAAAATCAGACATAATTAGCTTAGCCTTCTAAGTTTTAAAGCTTTTGTAAGTCAAAGAGATCATTCTTTTTTTCTTGTTTGATACTTAGATCTGTTTATTAACAGAAGGAAAAAAGGAAACAGGAATCTCAGAAGACACAGTGCAAGGGTATGTCTAGCTTACATGTTTATGGACATTATGAACAACAGACTTGCCCTGTTTGACAAAAGGCAATTTGGGACAAAGCCTACAAAGACGTTTACATTGTGTCTAACTTCAAATTAAAACAAAGGGTCCAAATGTCATTCTACAAAGCCTTAACTGTGCTGAAATGGATATTTGTAAAAACATGGTGGTAAAAGGAAGAGCTTAGAAGTCTGTGGACATGACATTTAAAAAGAATATCCTCTTCAGTACTTACTGTTTATACTTCAGAGCTTTGAAAATTGAAGTTCATAATTATTATTTGGTAATAAATCTGTCATAAGTTAATGTTGAAATTCCACTGAGGAAAAAAACACAAAATGCTTTTATATTTGGGTTCCTTTGATTATCTGTTTACTGTGATTTCTCATAACTTTATTTAAGTCTTTTCTCCCTTCCTTCCATTCTTTCATTTGATTTGATCAAATCAAGTCCCTGCTGTTTCATCCCACAATGGTTGTATGTGCACTTACAAAGACAGGGAGAAGGGAAAACTAGACACTTATAGACAGGTTTATAAGATGAAAAAGAACAGTTTTCCAGGAGTAACACAACAGTTTTTGCTTCTAAAACCAGTTAGGCAAGTCTCTGAGGATTCTTTTTTTTTCTTTTAAAGATTTTATTTATTTATTTGAAAGAGAGAGCACATGAGAGGGGGCAGGGTCAGGAGGGTCAGAGGGAGAAGCAGACTCCCTGCCGAGCAGGGAGCCCGATGCGGGATTCGATCCAGGGACTCCAGGATTATGACCTGAGCCGAAGGCAGTCGCTTAACCAACTGAGCCACCCAGGCGTCCAAGTCTCTGAGGATTCTTATAAATAGACACTGTGATATAAAACACACAGCTTGACCACATTCTGTAAGACAGACAACACTGAGGGTCATTTGTGCCATTTCAAAGAAATCATTATTTTTTTAAAGATTTTATTTATTTATTTGACAGAGAGAGACACAGCAAGAGAGGGAACACAAGCAGGGGGAGTGGGAGAGGGAGAAGCAGGCTTCCCACCCAGCAGGGAGCCTGATGTGGGGCTCGATCCCAGGACCTTGGGATCATGACCCAAGCCGAAGGCAGACGCTTAATGACTGAGCCACCCGGGCGCCCCTCAAAGAAATCATTCTTAAAGAAAAAATAGGAAAAGTAAAGTGCTGGAAAATATTTGCAACACATGGGGTAAAAAAGTCATTGGTATCTTTTTAAAATTTTTTTTAAGATTTTATTTATTTATTTCAGAGAGAGAGCACACAAGCAGGAGGGTGGGAGACAGGCCGAGGGAGAAGCAGGTTGCCCGCTGAGCAGGGAGACCAATGTGGGGCTCGATCTCAGGACCCTGAGGTCATGACCTGAGCTGAAGGCTGATGCTTAACCAACTGAGACCCCTGGGTGCCCCAAGTCATTGGTATCTTGATACATATAATGTTCACTAGAAAAAGGAGTGCTGAACCATAATAGTTGAATTGCCTGAAACATGAATAAACATAAATATGAACATGAATAAACACATGTGAATATATAAATATTAATGCTTTATAAATATGAATACTGAATAATATGTAAGTGTGGTTATTAATATCTTTAATTTTAGAGTTATGAAACAAAGGAAATGTCAACATACACACACACACACACACACTTTTTTTTCTGACCTGATTAGCCAAGACTGAGGAAATGTTCAAGCAAGGAGAATGTAGGGAGTAGGGCTGTATTGTGACATTGTTTTGTTTTTTCCCTAAAAGACAGTATTGATTTATTTTAGAGAGAGATAGAGAGAAAGTGTGAGCAGGGGGAAGGTCAAAGGGA
Organism: Neomonachus schauinslandi; assembly: GCF_002201575.2. Lineage (NCBI taxonomy): Eukaryota > Metazoa > Chordata > Mammalia > Carnivora > Phocidae > Neomonachus > Neomonachus schauinslandi. The sequence continues at coordinate 20,361,730 of NC_058416.1, read as the reverse complement.
GAGTCTCAAGCAGAGTTCCTGCTGAGTGTGGAGCTGGATATTGGGCTTGATCCCAAGACCCTGATACCATGCCCTGAGCTGAAATCAAGAGTTGGATGCTTAACTGACTGAGCCATCCAGGTGCCCCCATCTTGTGACATCGTTAGTGACAGTGTAATCTGGTACAATTTTCTTCGACAATTTGACAATTTTTATTGAGTTCTGATCTAATTAATTCTACTTCTAGATTGCAACCTAAAAAAAAATCACAAATTGTGAAAAAACTGTTTTTCAAAATCAAATATATTGAATCAGTAAAAGAGAAACAACCTGAATACTTCAGCAATGGAAACATGGTTAAATAAACTCTTACTTTCATGTAATGGACTGTTATGTGATCAATAAAACACACAAAACCAAACAGAAAGGAATAAGTATCTTTAGATATGCACTGAAAAAAGTCTGTATGGAATCCATCACATTTCAATAGTGGATAAACAATTATTTTCTAATTTCTGAACTATCTTCAAAATGTGTATTTATATTATATTTATATTACTTTATATATTTATATTTATATCACTTTTTAAATTTATTTTATACTTTACAAATATACTTATATTTATATTATATTTATATATATTTATATTACCTTTATATTATATTATATTTATTTATATTACTTTTATTTATTTATAAATATTTATATTTATATTACTTTTCTAGTTGGAAAGACATATGAAATCAGATGTTTCATAACCTAATGGAAAAAATGATAAGAGAAGTAAGATAGTAAATTGAGGGGAGTGAGTAATGGAAACTAAAGTTAATGTATTATAATGGAAGGATGAATCTAGTCTGGTGGATGCTTTTTTTTTTTTAAATAGTCATAGAACATTGTTTTAAAACTGAAGTACAAAAGAAATCCAAAAAATCATAAATGAATGCAATTCATGTATGTTACTTCATATCTTATTTACATCAGAGTATTCATCTACTAAGTGATTTGTTTATTTGATTTCCATCTGAAGAATCAATTTTCCGGTTCTACATGGGTTTTTGACTTAGATACGGGGTTGAATTTCTGCTATGCAGCAACTATTGGTTTTGCAACTTGAAGGACATTTCTTAAACTCCTTGAGGGTTAGTTTCCTCGTCTGTAATATGGGCATAATACTTTTTCATAGGGAATTTTTGAAGGTTAAAGTACTTTATGTACCTATTGTAGTCCCGGACACGTAAGTGTTTGCTTTTGTTAGATTAGAGAAAAATGTTTTCACAAAGAAGCATTGAATTTTGTATATTTTAGTATATATGAACACTTACATCAATATATGTTGTCTATATATTTATATATAATATATAGTTAATATATAAATTTATGTATAATTGTTAACATTTTAGTATATATATACTTATATATATTTACATAGTACATATATATTTTAGTATATACATATAATGTATGTATCATAAAACTCCATTTATGGGGCACCTGGGTGGCTCAGCCAGTTTAGGGTCTGCCTTCTGCTCAGGTCGTGATCTCGGAGTCCTGAGATCAAGCCCCACGTGGGGCTGGCTCCCTGCTCAGCAAGGGGTCTGCTTCTTCCTCTCCCTCTGCCCCTGCCCCCCTGCTCATGCTCAATGTCTCTCTCTCGCTCTCTCAAATAAATAAATACATAAAAGCTTTAAAAACAACACCACCACCACCAAAACTTCGTTTATTTTAGGGTGTTTTAACTTCTATTATTTTGGTCTATCAATTTTTTTTTTTCATACTCTACTGAGCTTCTAGATAACTTTCTCAGAATTCTACATTTCCCTATTGGGGATTCCATAGCAACAGGAGGGAATCCCGAAATTGATCTTCTTCTTCTTTTTTTTTTTGATTTCTATCTGATCTTCAGAGCCAAGAAGAAGCACAAATGTCAATTAACATTGACATAGGAATCAACTTCCATTACAACAGAACCCAGAAACAATCTCTTCAGTTCTTCTAAGGATTCCAAGCAATTGCCTCTCCATTTTCCTTTGTGGATAAAGCAAAAGAAGCAAGTGTCCGCAGAAATCCAGATGCAGGCTGGCTGCTACGCTCTAGCGCTTTGTGATCTTGGCTGAGTAACCAGCATTCAGTAGCTGGGCAAAAGCGACAGACTTACGTGCTTGTTCCTTTCTCTGGGGAGTAATATTTCAATCTTTGATGGTCAGGGTGGAAATCAAACTTACAGGGCTTGGGTCATGAATGCTTAGACCAGACCATAAAACTGCAGGTTTAGGTTCAAGTCTGAGCATCGATAATAATTAATATACTTGCAGAACCAACAAATAAACAAAACAGAGGCTGTGCATGAGCTCACTGGTGCACAATGATTAACACAAAGAATGTGACGCCCCAGCAGTGACTTGTTCCCTGCTGAGAGGCACCAAAGTCCGGTGGCCTGAGCACCTTTCATGAAGTGAGGCACTAAACCCCAGGGTAAGAAGCTATTTAGGCTGGTGTTGAAAGAGGGCACCATCATTAGGCAAACCTCAACCTTAATTACCATAAAGCAACTGGATTTTTTTCTCTTTTTTTTAACCAGGCCACAGGTACAGCAACTAGTTTATTTTATGGTTTACTTCTGTGACATCAGGCCTTTAAACTACAGATTTCAGGCATCAAGCCTAGCCAAAATGCAAATGGAGCTTCCACGTTACTGTCAGAGAGTTGTTAAGAACTCAGAGGAAAGAGAGGGTATTGAAAAAAATCAGAAAGAATTTTATTAGAGCTCTCCAACGTATCTCAATAAGTACTTACTTTTAACTTACATCATACACAGAGAAATTGTCATGTTTGGTGCCTATTTATAAGATGAACACCCATGTTATCACACTCAGGTCAAAAGTAGGATACTTCCAGCCCCTCTTGAGTCCCTCCACGTTGTATCCAGCCCCAATTCTGCTTTTCTCCTTCCCCTGAGACGTAACCACTATTATGAATTTTATGTTAATCTTTTCCTTGCTTTTTAAAAAATGGATGTATCACTTATGAATGTATCTCTAAACAAGACAATTTAGTTTAATGTGTCTGTTATTTTTCCCACTACATTTTATTTGTCAGAATCATAGATTTGATGTGTTTAGTAATAGTTTATTCATTTTCATTGGTGAAAGTATTTTATTGTACAAATATATCACAATTTACTTATCTATTCTGCTGTTGATGTGAATTTGGGGCATTTTCAAAAAATTGATAAATAATGCTACTATAAACATTCATGTGTGTGTGTGCATGTGTGTTTCCTCTGGGAACATACTAGGAGTGGAATTGTTAGATCATATAGTATATGAATATCTTCAAATTTACTAGATAATATCAAATGCTTTTCAAGTTGTCTTACCAATTTATGATGCTGCCAGCCATATATTTATTTAGGATTTCATGATGGTTTGCTCATTTAAATTTCATAATTTTTTTCCATTTAAAAGTAGTACACCTCTATTAGTAGATTTATTTCTAGATAAAATATCTGTCTAGCAAATATCTGTTGCTGACATACAAAACTATGAAACAGTTACTTATACAAAACAAATTTAAATAAATTTAATTATAAGTCATTTAATATTTGCTTAATGAGAAGTCCAGAGGTTTGGAATTCGTTACATACTTTTTTTTTCATGAATCTACTTATCACACAATAAGACACGTCTGCTTTTGAATTCGGATATGTATAAATTTATTAATATTTTGGAAATTCATGTCATTAGCCTCCCTGCTGGAAGTTGTTGGCTTACAGGAAATGCATGATTAAGAAGGATTAAAAAGTCATTTTTTTCTCCATTCCATACTGCATGCCACATTGTCAAAGGCCCAGGGAGCATTAATTCTCAGATTGATGTAAAACATCACTTCAGTTTTGCATGCTGTATCATGTGAACTTTTCCATGGGAGAAATGGAAAGGTACCAAAGACATTGTTTCTTTTCTAGTTCTTGCTCATCAAAAAGGTTGGGGTTCATAAGAAGTGGTGACATCATTACATAGCCTAAAGCAACACAAATTTACATAGAAGCAGATCAGATTTACTGTGGATAATCCTTGATTCATACAATCAGGAGCTAATGAAGTATACTTATTTCCTATTTTTATCTTTATTTTTGGCTGAAACCATTTTAGTAAGTTTTTATTTCCCTTGTCCATCTCAGTATAGCCACTGACTTCAACAGCACCATAGATTTTATTCACCATTCACCTAAATCAATCATGACCCTGTAATCTCAATATTTTTTTATTTCTGGAAAATTTTGAAATTAGTCATTACCATAATCCCTCTGCTTAGCCACAGAATATTCTGTAATGTTCATAATCAAGGAGTGGCTGTGTGGGTTTTTTTAAGAAACAAAAGCTAAATTCCTAACCCATGAGAAATCAAGTTTTCGTGATTTAAATAAATTGTGTGAGATAAGGAGGGCAAGGGTTTTTATCTGCTCAGAATCCTGGAGTCATTCTTACAGCTGAGATAACTTTCTGCATGTTGTTTTTCTGAAGGGAGCAAATTTTTCTATTTGTTTTTCCTCAGCAAGCGTACATCGTGTACTTTGGGGTTGAATTTGGAAATTTTTTTGGAAAATAGATGATTATTGTTTTACATAATCCAGATTGAATAAATCCAGTTATTAATTTAACATAAATCCAGGATTTTCCAACTTCTCATACACAAAGTGAGTATAGACATCTCTGGAGTTGCATTTGAGATACCAGCACCCTCAGAATGCATGGCGACCGGCATCATGCTGTGGATATTGAACCAGTAGAGCTGGTGAGTACTAACGCCTTGCTTTCCTGTCTCATAGTGTTGCTTTCAACATTTAACATGTAACACGTCAAGAAAGTTAGGTTGCGTTTTTCTGATTTTGCTATTATAGGATGAAAGGAATCTTAGATGTTATTACCAGTAATCACAAGTGTTGAGGGGGGTTATTTAATATGCCAGATAATGCTTTTCATATCATTTGGGAATTGTGCATTAGACTTTTTGCCTAAATTTTTATATTTTGCCTGAATTTTGACATTTGTATAATAAGGTACTTGTAGACAAAATTTTTAGTAAATTATTTGGAATGTTGTTTATAGCACACATTAATATTATTTATTATTTATTTATGTTTATTTTATATTGTTTATATTATTATTTATTATTATATATTTGATCCAATGAAAATATTTATTCTCATTGGCCTATTTGTATTTAAAGTAGTAATTTATGGAAAATGTCTCACGAGGAGACTTATGCTGCAAATGTGTTACTCTAGTAATATAAAAATCATATTTCTTAGAACGTGTATGGGGTCTCATTCCTCATTCAAACAAATCTCTTCATTTTACACATCAGGGAATTGAAACATTAAGAGTCCACTTAGCTAGTGGCAGAGTCAGAAATAGAACTCAGATTTCACATATATAAGCTTATTTTTAAAAAAGATTTTATTTATTTATTCGAGAGAGAGAGTGAGCAAATGAGAGAGAGAGAGAGAGAGAGATAATCATGAGCAGAGGGAGAGGGAGAAGCAGGGTCCCTGCTGAGCAGGGAACCCGATGTGGGGCTCCATCCCAGGACCCTGAGATCATGACCTGAGCCAAAGGCAGAAGCTTAACTGACTGAGCCACTCAGGCACCCCTATAATCTCATTATAAGAAACTACTTTTCAGAAAACTTTACTACTACGTTCATAATAAGGAAAAATGAATTTTAAATCAACCTGAGTTTGTAGAACCAAGAGATGAATCAGAAGAAATAAATAGAAAGATAGGACTTGATAAAAGAATTGTTTGCCACTTGAAGGTTATATTTGTGATCACTTTTGGGATTCAAGAACTAGACTGTCATAAACTTCATTTATAGGATGACTCATATTTCAGGGAAGTTACAAAATGTCATTGCTTTAATAGCATGTATACATCATTTTATTTCCTTCTCCTTTTCATTATAAATAAAATGTGAGTTATGTTATTTCCCCACATGCCAAATCTATGCAATTTATTCCACTAGGCCAAATGATTAGATAATCTAGCTTAAAAAACCCAAGCAAACAAACAAAAACAAACAAAAAATGCAAATAGTGAAACTGACTTCTGAAACCATAAAAAGGAATGTTTGGATTTCCCTTTTTTTTTCTTTTTGTAATCTGACAGTCTATAACTTCTTAGATCCCCCAAAACAACAGGTAGAAAATTTTTTTTACAATTACTGAGTTTATTTGCTTATTTTAGAGCATTTGGAAAATATGACAGTAACAAAGAAAAAAGAAAAAATCACCCATGATCCCTCCCAGAAAAAAAAAAAAATCACTGCTAATATTTTGCTTCCTGTCCTCTCTCCCATCCAAACTAATTTTATTCTTATAATTGCTTTATTTTGCCATGTGAAATTTTTGTCAATTTACCTAAGTTTTTCCTCCCCAAATCCCATAATGATATTAATTAAAATTCAGAGATGTGAAAGCTTATACTGCTGAAGTTTTTTTATAAGAGGACATTTATCAAAGTTGTCTTTTTGTTCCTCAGTAAAGTTTTGTGGTTTTCTTTATATAAGTCCTATAGCATTTGATATGCTTGGCCATTTTATATTGCTTTATTACTACGAATAGCAGTTGCTAGGACATGCACACACACAGAAAATAAGTGCTGTTACATATATTTTTCGTATTTTTATAATCAGCCAATTTAATGAGTTCTTATTCCTTTTGAGAGATTGTATGGTTGATTATTTGGGATCTTGTTTGTAAACAGTCATATGATGTAGAAAAAAATGTTAATTTTATCTTCACATTTCCATTATTCACACATACTGATGAGAACTTCTAGAAAAACATTACCTACTATTGGTGTTAGGAGACGTTCTTCACTTCTCCTGACTTTAAAGGAAAGTGCCTGATGTCTCACTGTTAAATATGATGTTAGTCAGTGTTTTGAGGTAAACATTCCTTGTCACATTTGGGAATTACTATTTTATTTGTAGTTCTTTGAGATTTGTATTGTTTGTCTGCTTTTGTCAAGACTGAATGCTGAAATTTGTGAAAATGATCCTTGGGCACCTATTGAATCAATTATTTTATTTTTTCTTCATTGATCACTTGGTGGGAAAAACGTATTTGTACAATTCCTATCATACCATTTATTAGAGTTTCAGATTCTTCTAGAACTTGGTTGGTTCTTCATTTAATACATGTTGGATTCACATCATTTATATGTGCTTCATTTGTTTATGTTCCCAGATAAAACTTTCTTCATCTTTAAAATAAGACTTGTTTGCTTGTTTATTTATTTATTTAAAATGTCTTTCTCTGCAGTTGCCCAGAAATCCATACTGTTTGAATGAAGGAACCCGTTGTGGTTGTAGATTACCCACTGTGACCCTCCAGCCGCAGTGGGTAAGATTTGGGACAGGGGGTAGGTGGGGAGTCTTTAGCAGTCCGTGGACCACTGGTGAAATGGGGAAGGCAGGCCCTGCTCTACAAACTCTGCTGGGCTCTCATGTCCTTTCACCCCTCACTGGCCCCACTTCTCCTGTGCTGCCTGTCCACAAGCTTCTGGTGACACCTGGGACCCACAACCCCCAACAGTTTGTCAGGGCTTCATTCTATTCCTTGAAGACCCTACCCATACCAGAGCTAATACATTTTGTATTTTGATGTCTTTCCAAGCTCAATGAAAGTCCTCGTATGTATGTTTAAGAAATAAAAATGTATTTAAAAAATATTTTTCTAATTATAAAATTTCAATATGTAATATGAAAAGAGGAGATCATAATGAGCAAAAGAACACCTGCAATTTTCCATCACTCAAAGATAACCAATCTAAATGTTTTGATATGCGTTTTCAAAATTTTCTTAACCATGAGGACTAGCTAGATAATTTGATTTATATTGCGATATTAGTAGCTGATAATAACTTAACAGTAATATATTCCAAAGGCAATCTATTTGCATTTGAGATGATGCCTTATTGCTTTAGTACAACTCAGAGGGAACTTTCTGTCCTCATGGACTTGTGGACAAGTTGTGTGTGTGTGTGAGAAGAGAGATAAAGAGAGAGAGAGGGAGGGAATAAGAGAAAGAGACAGCTGATAAACTGTACTTTAAATTATAGCATTTGGAGTAATGAAACAGGTTAGCCTTATTCTAATTGAAATCAGTTACCTAAGTCACTACTATGTCATTTGCTGAAATATTCACTTTTCATAATTCATTGCAGGTTACAGCAAAACCATGGTCACTCTGGAAAACATTTCTGGTGTGTCTTTTGGCCTGTCTAATTGCCACAGCGCTTGTTGTTCTGGTCTTATATTTTGTCCACTTTGGCAAGCCCACCGACAGTAACACTATCATCATTCATGCAGATGGAAAGTCAAATCATGTCACCTGCATCCCTGGTTCTACCCCATCTCCTGCCTCATCAACCCTGCCTGGATCTCCTACCCCTGTGCCCAACCAAAGCTCCTCTGCCAAGGCGTCTCCATTTTCTGTGGAGACGACCAAAACAACAACACTGGAGCATGAAATTATCATTGAAGATCAAAAATGACATTTTTGAGCCCTTAGCACTCCTCCAGCCAGATCAACACTCTCACCCAGGAGGAGGCATGTCCAGGTGTCCTCTCTTCCCTGCCAAGAGGCTGCAAAGCATTTGGCTTCATGAGAACTTGCCCTTTGTGCTCCAATCATTTGCTGTATTCCCATATGGTAATGACTCAGTCTTGCGCCCTCCAATGTTCAAATGATTGGAAAAAAATTTTTTTTCAACTGAGCCTGATTGATTCATTCAGGCAGGGGCCCAGAGCTTCCTTTTCATCCCTCCTATACAACCAACTTTATTCTTCACAAATGGGGGTTTCAACTGAGAAAGAGGCTGCCAGGTGGATCCCGCTCTACTTTACTCCCTGCCTGTTGGTTCTTAAGCCAGTATTTACCATCTAGTTGTTGCTTATTTTACAATCTCATATACTTCACTATTTTCAGCATTTGTATTCCAATAGGGAGAAGGAAATATTCAATTAAAGTAGTTAATGAGTAAGAGTTTTTAAATACCTGTTGGTTATTATAGACACATTTCTCTTGTTGGGAAACCCAGAAAAGAGATTAGTGAGGTTAGGAATAATCAAGGAAGATTTTGGAGAAAAACTAAGAGTTGAAAAAGGGTGAAAAATTGGACTTAGGTCAGGTCATGATCCCAGGGTCCTTTTGTATTGTATTTCGTTTTGTATTTTATACTACAATTTTGAGGGCACATTGCTTGCAATTTGCTATGAAACACAAGACTTGTTCAATATTTATATTGAGTGTTTAATATTCACTAAAAGCATACACATTTCATTCTGGGAAAGACTTCTGAGTTAAATGAACCTGCCCTTTCCACCCCCAACCTCCAAACTCTACAAAAGTGTAAGACTGCCTCAGACAAGGAGGTTTCCTACCCAAAGATTCAGCACTATGAGTGGACACTAAAGCCTTGTTATCCAGCTTCCAACTTCTGATTGTCTTTTGCACACCGTTAGAGGTTCTGGAAGCATTGTTTTGTTTTCCTAAAGCAAAAGGCTTTGTGTTCTATATAACTCTAGGTTGATTTGGCTGCAGTCAATAATAGGCCATATAGACTTTGAGGCCTTACTGAATACTTAGACTCCACAAAAGAAAGATCAGAAATATGGTCATTCCTTACAAAATTATATATGGGCAGCTAGTATTATTTTTCAGACACCAAGAGATGTCCAAATCTGAGTCTTAAAAAAGAATTTTATACCACAAATATCATTTGATAATACAACTTAAGAATGATGAAAGTTGTTATATACATTTTAGAAAAGAAATGTCATAAAGTTCTAGATAAGGTTGATAAACACAAGGGAGTGAATGTGCGTGCATTTTCCCCTAGTACGATCTTAAACCAATTTGTTTCTATTGTAGTTTTTATTTAAATGCTTGTGAAGAAGAAAGACTAAACTCACTAGGTTCAAATGTACTTCCTAATATAATTTAAACTTCACTTTGTGATATAAAAGTAAAAAAAGCGGGGCACCTGGGTGGCTCAGTCAGTTAAGCGTCTGCCTTCGGCTCAGTCATGATCCCAGGGTCCTGGGATTCCTGCTCAGCAGGAAGCCTGCTTCTCCCTCTCCCACTCCCCCTGCTTGTGTTCCCTCTCTCGCTGTCTCTCTGTCAAATAAATAAATAAAATCTTTAAAAAAAAAAAGTTTAAAAAGCTTCTTTAAAAAGACCGAAAATAAACTTACTGCTAATTAAAATTAAAAAAGAAAAAGTTCTGTATTCTAGAAGCCATGCTAAGTAACTAGATGTTGTAATAAGAGCTGTTATTTACTTCCTTTACTTTTATAGATACTACGGAATGTGGTATGGTAACATGGGAATGTGGTATGGTAACATGGTAACATACCCCTTTATGTTCAAGGAGAATCTTAGCAATGAATTTCCTACATTAAATATTGGGTTGGAGGATATTGTAATTAAGTTATCTGAGATCATCGGGTTTCTGTGCTTTGTCAAATAGAGATGTAAACAAGCTCTTGGATTTTTTTTTTTTGCTTTAGACTTTTATGGTTTAATAAAGTATTAAAATAGTAAACAGAGTTGTGGAAAATATCTTCACAAGTTAAAATACATAACTGGAACAAAAATTTTATGAAGTACTGTTAAAATAATAAGTGAAGTGTGTATAGTCAATAAATGTAATCGCCCAGTTTTAATGATTTATTCAGCAAATATTAAAACCATATATAAGCACTAATATTTATTGTTTCAAAAATTTATTCACTGTATTTGATTGATAGTAATATATTTTAAATTAGTCAGGAAGCTTCTCTATTTAAAACATCTGCTACATAGCCTTTTGTAAGTCTATTCTTAAGCACAAAGTAACTTTATGCTAAGTTTACAAATTCGCTTCACCAAGTAAGAGTGTAACTAACTTCTTTAGAGGCTTTACTGGAAAATGTCTTACTGGGCATTTTGTTTCCCCCAAGGCTCATTGATCTATACTGAAAATTTGCTGTAATAGGTAGCCCAGCTCCATGATGACATAAGCCACTCAGGTCAAGGAGCCCAGCTCCATGATGATAAGCCACTCACTCTGATAATGTGCAGTTTCAAAAGGTTTTAAACTTTGAAACTATAGCTGACAACATTGACTCCATCTTTGGCCATGCATCTTGCTCACGCCTGCGCAGTGACCTCCTCTACGTGTTCCATGCCCAGAGGAGATTAAGGTATACCCTGACCCGAATGTGGGAAGGCTAGTTCTGATCCTGAGCGTCTCTAAAGTGGCACACAGAAGGCTCCACTTTAGATAACTAGTAGAGATCCTCTGGTGCACACAGATGGCGCCACTTTAGGTAACTACCCTGCGGCAGCACCACCATACCCCTTGCTCTATAAAAGCTGGGGATTAAGGTCCAGCCTGGGCAGGGAGTTTTTCTGCGTCTGCTGTGGATTATCCTCTGCGGGATCCCCACTGTCAGTAAGTTTCCCTGAATAGAACTCTTTGTAAATGGTATAGAGAGGCTTGCTTCGTTTTTCAGTCTCAAAGTGCTTTCTCTTTACTTTACTGACCCTCCTCCACCTTCTAACAATTGGCAAGTCAGCCAGGAGACTGAAAACAAAACAAGCATGGGCAAAGGGGAAAGCCCCTTGTTTGTGGGAGAAATGTGGAAGGACTTGCCAAGTTTTTGGAGCATTTCAGACCAGTAAATGAATATAGGGATGACCCTACAACCCCCCCAGCCAAAAAAACAAACAAAAAACCTACCCAAGGGATTGTTAGATACCCTATCCAAAACAGCAGGGAAAGGAAATGGAGAAGGGAAAGTGACCAACCTACTGTGGTGGTAGCTTGGCTGTCAATCTGTGCATATGAGACACCACGGAAATGCAGTTACTAGTAAGGAGAGAATTGGAACAAACCAGGGAAGTGTGTCTTTAGAAGCATGGCTTTAGAAAAGGATATAGGAGCCCATGTTCTTCTAATGTGGGCATTATGTCCAAAAGAATCCAACAGCAAGAGGAATGCTTGGAAATTATGGTGTGTAAGATGGCATGGGCACAGACTTTCACAGACTAAAGTACGAACTGTTATAGCTCAAGAGAATTGAGACCCAAAGTACAGAATCCCCGGGATAATGACTCATCTGATGACATTATCATAGAGGGGGAAAATGATGTATGGGGCGTACCTTTTGATTCAAAGACCCAGGCCATCTGTGGGCCTGGGGATGACAGAGAAGTTCCCACTAGTGAGAAAATGACTATGAGGGACTATTCTGCTGCTGAATTAGTGGGACTAGCCAGCAGCTTTAAGCAAAAGGGCAAGAGAGGTGGCTGCTTGGGTGTTACGACTGCGGGACCCTGGGGGAGATGATATTATGTTAAATGGGTTTGAGATGTCAAAAATGGCCGCAAGTCACTGCTCAACGTGCCTTTAACAGGGATTAGATGCTGCAGGCGTGGGTGAGAATCGAGGTGCTTAGCTAATTTGATTGATTGGATAAATGCTACCATTAAGATAACCTGGCCTAGGGAAGGGGCTGTTCCCCCAGTGTTACACTGGACCTGTATGGGAGAACCACAAGAAATGATATGTAAACTGGGAGTTAAAACATGCCATCTATGCCCAGCATTTTGGAAGCCCAGGCGAAGAATTATTTTCCTCCAGTAGGAAAGACCGTATCTTACAGTCAGCCCTGGGGCATGGGGGTGGATTTTAGCATCTGTCCTTGCCCCTATGGGATAATCGGCCCATTGCTAGAGTAGCTGCTATGGTGGCTGAGTTAGGTGAAACTGAAAGAATCCGTCATCAGGGAAGCAGTTTGAAAAATAGGGAGAAACAAAGGATTCCGCCAACGATAACATGGCAGAAAGGGGGGCCCATCAAAGTTTCTTGTCAACAACTATGGCAAGATCTAGTATTATTGGGACCCAGAGAGAAAATACAGACAACCCCGTTTGGTCTTGCTAAACCTGTGGAAAGTGCTACATCCAGCAAAATAGTTTATTCGCTTAAAAGAAGGCTCAAAAAAGCCAGGTGCATTGCCAAGTGCCCCTCCACTATTGGGAGAATTTCAGGGGCTGATACCCTTTACCCCAAGAGACTATGGGTTAGGCCAACATTGTCCTCTAGCGTGTGTGTTGCCAGGGGGAACCCATGTTGAGTTGACCATTTATTGGTCTCCCACTGGGAGGCAACCTGTGCTGGCTCTGATAGATGCTGGAGTTGGATGCATGCTGGAGTTGGATACATACTTATCTATGGAAACTCCTCAAAATTCTGAGGAGAAAATGAAGCCGTTAATGGTTATAGGGAACAGGTTATCAAGGTCAGCCCAATTAGTCTCTACCTACAGATGAGCAGGTTTCCTCCCTGCTGTTTTCTAGTGCATATTTCCCTCATTCCTGAGTATATTTTGGGTGGAGAGGTATTACAGGATCTGGATCTAACTACAAGGACAGATGTATACCCAAATAGTGAAATTCATCATCATGAGTCCTGCAAAATGGGAACCTATACGCTGCCATTCCCTGGAAAGCCATAAACCTAAAATAATATAAGCTACTTAAGGGGCATAATGAGATTACTGCCACCATTAAAGAATTAGAAAAGGTTGGGGTAGTTCTGCTCAAAGCCCATTCAGTAATCTGGTTGGGCCTATAAAGAAATCTAATGGGACCTGGTCAATGACAATAGCTTACAGGGAACTCAATGAAGTTACTCTGCCCATCCATGCTATGGTGCCTCGTATAGCCTTATTGTTAGAAAAAAATCACAGCATCCATTAAGACATATCATTATGTACTGGACCTATCTAATGTGCTTTATAGCATTCTGTTAAAACTTGAACCCCCAAACCAATCTGCTTTCATGTGGAATGGGAGACCATGAACCTTCCAGACCTTTCCCCAAGGGTATCTCCACAGTCCCACAATTTGTCATAGGATGGTAGCCAGAGATTTGGAAAAATGGATATTTTTAGAGGAGTGGTGCTTTATCATTATGTAGATGATGCTATGTTAAATTGTGATGACTTACCCTACCTGTCTCAAGCAGCCACATCATTACAAGTCAGGAGGATGGAAGGTAATTACCCACTGATCTAAGGGTAAGGTCAATCAGTAATGTGTCTGAGGATCATATGGTTAGGTAAGACAAAAGTAATGCCAGAGGCAGTCACTGATAAAATACAAGCCTTCCCAATCCCTACAATGGCAAAAGAATTATAAGCTTTTGTTGGTTTATTGGGTTATTGGAGGTCTTTCAGTCCCCAGCTAGCACAGATATTAAAACCTTTATATGTCTTGGTTAAGAAGGGAAGCCAATGGGATTGGGGTGCTAATCAACAAGAGGCTTTCTTAAAGGCATAAATGGTAGGAAAAACAAATACAGGCCCTGGGGATATTAAACCAAGTATCTTTTCTGACTACAATGATAGGAAACCAGAAATCAATAACTGGAGGAAAGCTGGAAAATTTACAAGCATGGGGAAACTAAACTGCACACTACTGAGCAAACAATGGGTCAAAGAAGAAATCAAAAAAGAAATAAAAAAATACCTGAAAACAAAATAGAAACACAATGTACAAAAACCTATGGGATTCTGCAGGCATTCTAAGAGGGACAGTTTATAGCAATAAATTCATATTTAGAAAACAAAGATCTCAAATAAACAACCTAACTTTATACCTCCAGGAAATACAAAAAGAACAAACTAAGCCCAAAGTTAGCAGAAGGAAGGAAATACCATAGATCAGAACAGAAAAGCCCCCCCAGCAATGAAAATGAATCAACCATTGATACATACCACATGATAAATCTCAAAGTAATTATGCTGAAAGTGGGCAAACGAAAGAGTACATACTATGATTCCATTAATAGAAAATTCCAGAAAATTTAAACTAATTGATAGTGATAGAACACAGACCATTGGTTGCCTAAGGATAAGAATTGGAGTGGGACATATGGGGTAAAGAAATTACAAAGGGGTATAGGGAAAATTTTGAGGGTGATGACTATGTTCATTATCTTGACTGTGGTGATGTTTTCATGGGTTAGAACTTATAAAATTGAATGATTCAAATATGTGCAATTTGTTGTATGTCAATTATACCTCAGTAAAGCTACTTCAAAAAAGACCAGTAAAATAATAGAAAAGATGAATGAAACTAAGAGCTGGTTATTTGAAAAAATAATAATAATAAAATTGACAAACTGTTAGCTAGACAAACTAAGAGTCAAATAACATTAGAAATAGAAAAGGAGATATTACAACTGATACCACAGATATAAAAAGATCAGAAGAGGTTACTGTGAACAATTCTATGCCAACAAATTGGATAACTGAGAGGAAATGGAGAACTTCCTAGAAACCTACAATCTACCAAGACTGAGTCAAGAATAAACAGAAAATCAAATAGATCAATGTGAGTAAGGTGAGTGAATCTGTAATCAAAAACTTTCTAAACTTTTAGAAAAGCTCAGGACCAGATGGTTTCACTGGTGAATTCTACCAAACATTTAAAAAATTAATGTCAATCCTTTTTAAAGTGTTCCAAAAAATTGAGGAGAGAATATGCCCAACTCCTTTTAGAAGGCTAGCATTACCCTGATACCAAAGCCAGATAAGGACACTTCAAGAAAACAAAACTATAGGCCCATATCCCTAATGAATGTAGGTGCAAAAATTCTCAACAAAATATTAGCAAACTAAATTGAATCATATATTAAAAGGATAATATCCCATGACCAAACTAAAAAGCTTCAGCACAGCACAGGAAACCATCAACAAAATGCAACCTGTAGAATGGGAGAAAATCTTTGCAAATCATAAAATCTGATAAGGTGTTAATATCCAAAATCTATAAAGAACTCACAACTTGATAGGAAAAAACAATCCAATTTAAAAATGGGTAGAGGAATAGGATAAACTTTTTCCCAAAGAAGATGTACAATTGGCTAGGAGCTACATGAAAATGTGCTCAAAATCACTAATCAGGAATACGCAAGTGAAAACTACAATAAGATATCACCTCACACCTGTTAGAATGACCATGATCAAGAAGATGAGCGGACAGGTGTTGGCAAAGATGTGCACAAAGGGAAAACATGCACTGGTTGGGATGTAAATTGGTGTAGCCACTATGGAAAACGGTATGGAGGTTTCTCAAGGAATTAAAAATAGAACTATCATATGATCTAGCAACTGCACTTCTGGTTATACTTTTGAAGCAAATGAAAACAGGATCTGGAAGAGATATCTGTACTCCCATGTTCATTGCAGCATTATTCACAGTAGTCAATATACGGAAACAACATAAGTGTCAACAGATGAATGGATAAAGAAGATGTGAAAAAAAATTCAGCCACCAAAAGGAAATCTTGCCATTTGTGATAACGTGAATGGAAGCTGTGGGCATTATGCTAAGTGAAATAAGCCAGGGAGAGTGAAATACTGTATGATATGATTTGTATGTGGGACCTAAGAAAGCTAAAATCCTAGAAACCATAGAAACATAGAAAGTTTCTTTTTTTTTCACAGACAAAAGACTGAAGGTAGCTGGTACAGAGTTGGAAAAAGTAATTTCACGGTCCTCAGAGACCTGAACTCCTTTATTTCATTGCTCCACATAATCAGCATCTGGCTTCTATTTCATGGTTCAAAATGGCTGCTTAAGCTCCAGTCATTATGTCTGTATTCCAACCAGCAGAAAGGAAGAGGCATGAAAGAACTGATCCTTCCTTCTAAGAATATTTCTCAGAAGTTGCATGCAACAATTATATCCCATTACCAAGTTTAGTCATATAGCCACACCTACCTGTAAGGAAGGCTGGAGAATGTCTTAATATGCTGGATGTTTGTGTGGCCAGTTAAAATTAATGGTTCTATTTATCAGGAAAACAAAGAGAATGGATATTGTGGGACAGCTCAGTCTCTGGCATAACAATTAATTCCAAAATTTTTTGGAGAAGTAAGCATTTTATCCCAACTTCCTAATCCTTTTAAAACTCTTCCATAAGCACTCTGACAGTAGCAAAATTCTAACAGTGTCTAATGATCGTGAGTCAGATGTGCTGTGTGACATTACAGTGACGAGGGAGCTGTCGGCAGGTGCCGGCCATACCAGCTGAGGATTCAGGTCTGCAGGAGCCTCCCCTGTCACTGGTGAGCACCAACGCCCCTCCTGGGAGGAGTGGGATCATGCCTCGTGCTTTCGTGTATCCCCACGGAACCCAGCCCTGTGCCCGGCTTAGAGAAACGACAGAGCAAGCGCTTGATGTATTCAGGCACTGACCACCTCCTAAAAGCAACAAGCAGGAAGAGATTGTGGAGATTATCGAGTCCAAATGGCCCTTCTGAGATGTAGGACCTGAAGCTGGAATAAAGCTTGAGGCGCTGGCTCTGCACACGCACCGCGTCAAGGACTCTAACCCCGGTGACCTTGCCTGACAGCGCATCGGTGGTAAAGCCGGGTGGACGTGAACTCTGATCTCAGGCTCTGCGCTAACCTAACACTTTTTTCACTTTACATCTTCTGGCTTACATTCTGACATTTTTCCTGTGTGGGTTGTGTTTAACTCCCATTTGATTAGTGGCTACCTCATTTTAATGTATTTTATTTTCAGTTGGCAGAAGGAAAATTCTGTTCCTTTTATATTGTCTCCATCTCCAATTTTGCTTTTCATTTTCTCTGAGAAACAGGTTTTCTTTCTTAGGTCTCGAAGGGTCTAATATGTATGTAGAGTGAAGCCTACATGCTCTAAGACCAGGTAGCCCAGACTTGAAACCTAGTTCTCTCACTTTTGATGTGAACTTTGGCAAATTACCTGAACTTTCTGTGCCCTAGTTTTCTCATCTAAGAAGTGGAGATTAAAAATCCCACTTCATACATCTATTGTGAAGAGTGCATAGATTAATATATATAAATCACTTAGACTGGCCCCTGGCAAATGTTCAGTAAACGTTATCTGAGGATGATGGTGAATTCTTAAGTCAAGGATGCTCTTCCCTTGCTACCTAGCATGTTTCTGGCCAATTCTCCTTTAATAATAAGTATTCAGAAAATTATAGCTAATATTGACATTCAACCAAGAAAAATATCACAAGGGAGTTGAAGCTTCTCAGACAGTATTTTCATGTCGGTACCTCAAAGCTGAATAGAGGTTAGGGGGTGGTGGAATTAAAAAGTGCACATGGAAAGACACTGCAATGATTGGGGAGGTGAGTGGGAGATGACCTTTCCTCCTGCAGGAGGAACAGAGTGAATGCACTATTAGCTGGCTAAGCTGGATTAAGAGAATTACATTACACACATCTTCTCAAAGTGAAAAGTAGTCTTAAACTAAATTTAGTTATTTTTTTATTATTGGGAACCAGGGAGGACTGCCGTAGTACAGAAAATTAAGATTTAAATATTTAAAAACTTACGCTGGATAAAATATATTTTTGTATATTTTAGTTTCTATGGTACTTCAGATTCTCACAGTCCCTTTCCTCAAGGATATCTTAATAACATATATGCATTGAAACCAATTGCTCTTGACAAATGGGCTAGATTAGTCTCGTCCTGGGGTTGACTCAGGGCAGGAAGGTAAATTCAAATACTTTGGCAGGTCTCTCTTTCCTCTGGGAAAGTGTTCTTATCACACCAGAATTCCTTTCAAGAAAATGGCCGCATCTCACAGAAAACATGGCCCATCACCATCTTCTGCCTAGAATAGCATCAGCAGGTGGTAGAACCCACACATGGAACCACCGAGAGTGTGCTTCTGCCACTTACCCATTTGTGTACCCTTGAGAGAATCTTTTCAAGTTATTGGAAATCAGCTTCTTCGTCTATGAAATAGGGATATTCAAACTTATTTCTAAAATTGTTTTATAATCTGACATCATGAGCCTGAAAGTACTTTGCAGCTATAAAAGATCATATCAGTAAAGACTGGTGTTGTTTCTCCTTCACAGATGAAGAACTACTTGATTTTTCAATGTTAGGTGAAGGATCGTTTTATTCTAGAAGAATGAGACTGTGATCCACTGTGGTTAGCAGTAAGGGCTTTGTGAGGACAGTCTTGGGTTTTAATCCCAGGTGTAAATTGTGACTCATGAAGGCCCTTAACTTATCCAAATCTTGGTTTCCTCATCTATAAGTTGGAGATAACAGTTGTGTATAATCTATAGAATTTGTAAGATTAAATAGACTAATATTCTTTGGTAGAATACAGGCATACCTTGGAGATATTACAGATTTGGCTCCAGGCCACCACAGTAAAGTGGATACTGCAATTAAGTGAGTCAAATTAATTTCTTGGTTTTCCAGTACAAATAAAAGTGATGAAACCTATGAAAACTCTATGGTGTCAATTCCAAACATTCAAAAGTTACTCAACACAGGTACTACAATGACCATGATTTGTCAATGATACCAACAAAAATAAAATCTAAATACACTGATAAATTTCTTCTTTGCAACTCTTCATAGTTAAAAAGGAAGGTGGTAGGAAGTCTGATGAAAGAAAGCTTTTTTGAGAAGACAATATGGAGGGATATGTTGTTTTTATGAATTTTGTGATTGTGTCATTTTAAACAGATGATGGGAAACATTGCCCAAGTGTTCACCATGAGGAAAACACTGAACTGAAATTTAAAATGAATGTCACTAAATAAATGGTTTTTAGCTTGGCTCAGAAGTTTTAAGAATAGTGCTGGAACCATCTGTGTTCTATGAGCAGCCTCTCCCTTTGGATGAAATAAGATCATCCAAAGAAGGAAGATGAAAACTATTGATTAATTTGGGGACAGAATGTTGAGAAAATGTAAAACATCATAAGCATTAAGTTGACAGCTGAAAGCTTTGAAGATTGTATTAAAGTTAAATGCCCTCTTTAGAGCTGCCAGCTTCCAGCCTGTGTGAACACCTCTCACACTGTTGCACTCACTTCAGAGCTAGTGATTCTTCCAAAATCCAGAAGTCTCTCCCAGAGAGTCTTTAGTGAAATAGTAACATCTGTTTGTGAAAAGCACCTGAAGAAAAAGAATAATCCTGCTGAGGAGCACCGGTAACCAAATCACAGAATTATAAATAGAGCCTGAGGCTTCCTAAACATAAACCAATGCTCCAATGTGACCGGCAGGAATTTCAAATTTGGTAATGAAGTGTGGTGGCTAAACATTCATCAAGGGTGTCACTAAAAGGATTTGGCCAAGTTGCCATAAATTTGTCTAGATTTTCTGAGAAATAACAAATCTATAAAAACAAAACCAAAAGCTAGAGAATTTGGAGTACTTACTGGCTCTTCCTGGACTTGACTTTCATCCCTGTTGTTAGTGAGCTCTAGTTAGGAGGAGGTTGCTACTTCACTTTTTCCTTTCTTCTTTCTCTCCCCAGCTATATATTATCCATGATCATTGGCTTCTTCTCAAAGTATAATTTGTTAAAGACCGTCACCACCATAGAACTTTACACAGCCTGTTCGCAAAAAAAAAAAAAAAACAACAAAAAAAAAAACCATGCATATCTGTGTCTGAAAAATCTCAATTTGTACTCTTTGATTTTGGTCTGGGTGTGAGGTCATGTTCATTCTTTTCTTTCCCCACTCTGAATAGAACTGACAAAAAAGTTAATTGGCTGCTTTATGATGTCTTCCAACATTAAAATCATTTCACTATAATTAAGAGTGTGATGCCTGAAAGCACTAAAACTTATGACCACTTGAAATCAACCAGTGAAGACAATGCCATATCTGGTGGAAGAAACCAAGGAAGGCAAGAGGCAGCCATTCTGGCTCTAAGATGGAGTCTGAAAGACAGAGGACCTCCCAGCTGGCTTCTGCCTCGTGGTGCTTCCCTTGGAAGTATCTCAGCAGTTCCCAGGGGACTGAGGCTCCCCTTCAGGACTCTCCATCTCCTGCCCAGCTCCACCTTTCCTCCACCCTCGAGCTACCAGAGACCCTCAGGCCTCCTGGGAAACAGAAAGCAGCTCTTGCTCAATTGTGTAATACCTCCATGTCTCAATTGATTTATTTAATAGTCCTGAATTACCACAGAGATGATCAGATGAAAACTTACCCACGAAGTAATAGCTTCCAACTCAAATGTGCCAGCTCATCAGTCATCCTACCTCAGCCTTTCATGGAGACATTTTGATGTGAAGATCAAAAGAACTGTTCTCTAAGACCCGCTGACAAGTGGGATCATTAGACATTCCAGCACAACCCTCTATTTGTGGAAACAAAAGTCCTACTCATTACCCTGTGAAAGACACGTCTCTAAAGGGGATAATGAAAGTAGAGAGCAGAGTCCTTCCCCTGGAGATACTATTCTGCCCCACTGGAAAGAAGAGGAAATCTTAACTCATCTAAATACTTCTGTAAGCTCCAAAGTAGTTCTGATCAGCCTCAGGCTGAAGTTAGTTGAATTTAACATAAATCAGTTCAAGTGTATGTTTTGCTTAGTGCTTCTATATTTTAATAGTATTTTTTAAATTAGTAACATGAAATTTGCTCAAAGCAAACTATTTGGAAGATAGGAAAAGGTAAAAAATTTATTCACATTATCACTATACAGTGGCAAGCAGCAGAAACAGTTTGGTGTAGAGTTTTTTAGACTTTTGTGTGTATGTGCAGAGGTATCATGATTTCCTTCCAAAGTATATAATAACGTACCTCCCTTATTGAGAATGATTCTTTTTACCCAGTTAGCAATGTATCCTAAAATCTACCCAGGTCAAAAACAGTATTATCCTACAATGTAGTATTTTTAAATGGCTTTAAAATATTTTACTGTATGAATTCATTATAGTTTAACCAGTTCCCTAAAGTCAGACATTTAGGTTGATTTCTATTTTTATGATATTTAAAAATATATATTCTGCAATAAACATCTGTAAACACAGGAATAATTTTTAGTATAAGATAGTATACTTTATCTTAAGATCTCTGTATCTATAATTTCTGGGCCAAAGTGTACATTTTTAAAACTCTTAAAACATTTTACTTAATTGTTCTTCGGGAAAGTTATACAAATTCTATCCCACCAGAAGTATGAGAGTGCAGTTTCTTTGCACCATTGCCAAATGGAAGAGTATTGTTTTCAGTCTTGACCAAACTGATAGATCAGTTAAACATCAATTGTGTAAGTGTTCTGATTTCATTACTGGTGAGATTAGACATCTTTCAGTCTGTGCTATTTCGTATTTTCTCATCACATGTATTTTTAATGGAATTGGCCTATTCATGTCTTTTGCCCATTTTTAATGGGGTCATCACCTTATCGATTCACAGGTGGTTTTTACACATTAAAAAGAGAAATTATTTGCCTGTCACATATGTTGCAAATATTTCCTCACATTATAATTTGTATTTTGATTTAGTTGTGGTGATTTAAATTCCCAAGTATAAAATTGTTCTTATCTGTAGATTGTCCTATCTTTATTTTTCTGTTAGCGCTATGCCTCTAAAGTTTTTCTCCAACACTAAAGATTATATGAATATTCAAATGTAGTTTCTTTTCTTTTAAATTTAATTTTATTATGTTATGTTTGTCACCATACAATACATCATTAGTTTTTGATGTGGTGATCCACGATCCATTGTTTTCGTATAACACCCAGTGCTCCATGCAGTACGTGCCCTCCTTAATACCCATCACTGAGCTAACCAATCCCCCCTCCCCCCTCCCCTCTAGAACCCTGTTTGTTTCTCAGAGTCCATAGTCTCTCATGGTTCATCTCTCCCTCTGATTTCCTGCCCTTCATTTTTCCCTTCCTTCTCCTAATATCCTCCATGCTATTCCTTAAGTTCCACAAATAAGTGAAACCATATCATAATTGACTTTCTCTGCTTGACTTATTTCACTTAGCATAATCTCCTCCAGTCCCATCCATGTTGATCTAAAAGTTGGGAATTCATCCTTTCTGATGGCTGAGTAATATTCCATTGTATATATGGACCCCATCTTTATCCATTCATCTGTTGAAGGGCATCTCGGCTCTTTCCACAGTTTGGCTATTGCGGACATTGCTGCTATGAACTTGGGGTGCATATGGCCCTTCTTTTCACTACATCTGTGTCTTTGGGGTAAATACCCAGGAGTGCAATTGCTGGGTCATAGGGTAGCTCTATTTTTAAATTTTTGAGGAACCTCCACACTGTTTTCCAAAGTGGCTGTACCAACTTGCATTCCCACCAACAATGTAAGAGGGTTCCCCTTTCTCCACAACCTCTCCAACATTTGTTGTTTCTTGCCCTGTCAACTTTTGCCATTCTAACTGGTGTAAGGTGGTATCTCAATGTGGTTTTGTTTGAATTTCCCTGATGGCTAATGATGATGAACATTTTTTCATGTGTCTGTTAGCCATTCATAAGTCATCTTCAGAGAAGTGTCTGTTCATGTCTTCTGCCCGCTTTTTGACTTGATTATTTGTTTTTTGGGTGTTGACTTTGAGAAGTTCTTTATAGATCTTGGATACCAGCCCTTTATCTGTAGTGTCATTTGCAAATATCTTCTCCCACTCTGTGGGTTGCCTCTTTGTTTTGTTGACTATTTCCTTTGCTGTGCAGAAGCTTTTTATCTTGATGAAGTCCCAAAAGTTCATTTTTGCTTTTGTTTCACTAGCTTTTGGAGATGTATCTTGAAAGAAGTTGCTGTGGGTGATGTCAAAGAGGTTATTGCCTATGTTCTCCTCTAGGATTTTGATGGATTCCTGTCTCACACTGAGGTCTTTCATCCATTTTGAGTTTATCTTTGTGTATGGTGTTAGAGAATGGTCGAGTTTCATTCTTCTGCATGTGGCTGTCCAATTTTCCCAGCACCATTTATTGAAGAGACTGTCTTTTTTCCATTGCATATTTTTTCCTGCTTTGTCGAAGACTATTTGACCATAGAGTTGAGGGTCCATATCTGGGCTCTCTATTCTGTTCCGTTGGTCTATATGTCTGTTTTTGTGCCAGTACCATGCCGTCTTGGTGATCACTGCTTTGTAATATAGCTTGAAATCAGGTAACGTGATGCCCCCAGCTTTGTTTTTCTTTTTCAACATTTCCTTGGCGATTCAGGGTCTTTTCTGATTCCATACGAATTTTAGGATTGTTTGTTCCAGCACTTTGAAAAATGTCATTGGAATGTTGATCAGGATGACATTGAAGGTATAGATTGCTCTGCGTTGCATAGACATTTTAACAATGTTTATTCTTCGATCCATGAGCATGGAATGTTTTTCCATCTTTTTGTGTCTTCTTCAATTTCTTTCATGAGTGTTCTATAGTTCCTAGAGTGTAGATCCTTTACCTCTTTGATTAGGTTTATTCCGAGGTATCTTATGGTTTTTGGTGCTATTGTAAATGGAATCGTTTCTCTAATTTCTCTTTCTACAGTTGCATTGTTACTGTATAAGAAAGCAACTGATTTCTGTGCATTGATTTTGTATGCTGCCACATTACTGAATTGCTG
Organism: Neomonachus schauinslandi; assembly: GCF_002201575.2. Lineage (NCBI taxonomy): Eukaryota > Metazoa > Chordata > Mammalia > Carnivora > Phocidae > Neomonachus > Neomonachus schauinslandi. The sequence goes on along the minus strand of NC_058416.1, from coordinate 20,337,276 downwards.
TATGAGTTCTAGTAATTTGGCGGTGGAGTATTTTGGGTTTTGCACATAAAGTATCATGTCATCTGCAAAAAGAGAGAGTTTGACGACTTCTTCACCAATCTGAATACCTTCTATTTCTTTTTGTTGTCTGATTGCTGTTGCTAGGACTTCTAGTACTATGTTGAACAATAGTGGTGAGAGTGGGCATCCTTGACATGTTCCTGATCTTAACGGAAAGGCTCTCAGCTTTTCCCCATTGAGGATGATATTTGCTGTGGGTTTTTCATAGATGGATTTTATGAACTTGAGAAATGTTCCCTCTATCCCTATACTCTGAAGAGTTTTAATCAGGAAAGGATGATGTATTTTGTCAAATGCTCTTTCTGTATCAATTGAGAGGACCATATGGTTCTTCTCCCTCCTCTTATTAATGTGTTCTATCACATTGATTGATTTGTGAATGTTGAACCAGCCTTGCATCCCGGGGATAAATCCCACTTGGTCATGGTGGATGATCCTTTTAATGTATTGTTGGATCCTATTAGCTAGGATTTTGTTGAGGATTTTGGAATCCATATTCATCAGGGATATCAGTCTGAAATTCTCCTTTTTGATGGGGTCTTTGCCTGGTTTGGGGATTAAGGTAATGCTGGCCTCATAGAATGAGTCTGGAAGCTTCGGTTTCTGTTTTTTGAAACAGCTTCAGTAGAATAGGTATTATTTCTTCTTTGAATGTTTGGTAGAATTCCCCAGGGAATCCATCAGGCCCTGGACTGTTGTTTTTTGGGAGGTTTTTGATCACTGCTTCAATCTCGTTACTGGTTATTGGCTTATTCAGGTTGTCAATTTCTTCCTGTTTCAGTCTTGGCAGCTTATAGGTTTCCAGGAAGGCCTCCATTTCATCCAGATTGCTCAGTTTATTGGCATATAGTTGTTGATAATAATTTCTCATAATTGTTTCTATTTCCTTGGTGTTAGCCGTGATCTCTCCCCTTTCATTCATAATTTTATTAATTTGGGTCCTTTCTCTTTTGGATGAGTCTGGCCAGTGGTTTACTGATTTTATTAATTCTTTCAAAGAATCAGCTTCTAGTTTCATTGATCTGATCTACTGTGTTTCTGGTTTCTAATTCATTGATCTCTGCTCTAATCTTAATTATTTCTCTTCTAATGCATGGCTTAGGCATCGTTTGTTGCTTTTTCTCTGGTTCTTTAAGGTGTAGAGTTAGTTGGTGAATTCGGGATTTTTCTATTTTTTTGAGTGAGGCTTGGATGGCTATGTATTTCCCCCTTAGGACCGCCTTTGCCGTATCCCATAGGTTTTGGACCTATGTGTTTTCATTCTCATTGGTTTCTGTGAATTGTTTAAGTTCTTCTTTGATTTCCTGGTTGAGTCAAACATTCTTGAGCAGAGTGGTCTTTAGCTTCCAAGTGTTTGAATTTCTGCCAATTTTTTTCTTGTGATTGAGTTCCAGTTTTAAAGCATTATGAGCCTGAGAATATGCAGGGAATAATCTCAATCTTTTGGTGTCAGTTCAGACCTGGTTTGTGACCCAGTATGTGGTCTGTTCTGGAGAAAGTTTCATGTGTGCTCGAGAAGAATGAGTATTCTGTTGTTTTAGGGTGGAATGTTCTGTATATATCTATGAGGTCCTTCTGGTCCAGTGTGTCATTCACAGCTCTTGTTTCTTTGTTGATTTTCTGCTTAGATGATCTGTCTATTGCTGAGAGTGGAGTATTGAGGTCTACTACAATTAACGTATTGTTATCAATATGACTCTTTAGTTTGGTTAACAGTTGGCTTATGTAGATGGCTGCTCCCATGTTGGGGGCATAGATATTTACAATTGTTAGATCTTCTTGTTGGATAGACCCTTTAAGAATGATATAGTGTCCTTCTGTGTCTCTAACTACAGTCTTTAGCTTAAAACCTAATTTGTCTGATATAAGAATTGCTACCCCAGCTTTCTTTTGAGGTCCGCTGGCATGGAAGATGGATCTCCATCCTTTCACTTTCAGTGTGGATGTATCTTTAGGTTCAGAATGAGTCTCTTATAGACAGCATATGGATGGGTCCTGTCTTTTTATCCAATCTGCAACCCTGGGCCATTTTATGGGAGAATTTAGGCTGTTCACATTGAGAGTGATTATTGAAAGATATGAATTAATTGTCATCATGTTGCCTGTGAAGACCTTGTTTTTAGATTGTCCCTGTAAATTTCTGTTGTAGATCACTCTTGGGGTCCTTCTCCTTTTATAGAACCCCCGCTTAATATTTCTTACAGGGCCGGCTTAGTGGTCACATATTCTTTCAGTTTCTGCCGGTCTTGGAAGCTCTGCATCTCTCCATCCATTCTAAATGACAGCCTTGCTGGATAAAGTATTCTTGGCTGCATGTTCTTCTCGTTTAGTATCCTGAATATGTCTTGCCAGGCGTTTCTGGCTTGCCAGGTCTCTGTGGATAAGTCTGACGTTATTCTGATGTTCCTCTCTCTGTATGTAAGGAATCTCTTCCTCCTAACTGCCCTTAAGATGGTTTCCTTGGTTCTAAGATTTGCGAGTTTTACTATTACATGCCAGGGTGTTGGCCTGTTTTCCTTGAGCTCAGGAGGGGTCCTCTCTGCCTCCAGGACAGGAATGTTTGTTTCATTCCCCAGATTAGGGAAGTTCTCAGCTACGATTTGCTCAAATATATCTTCTAGTCCTCTCTCTCTCTCTCCACCCCCTCCGGGATTCCAATAATTCTGACATTAGAACGTTTCATGGTGTCACTAATTTCTCTGATTCTATTTTCATGGATTCTGAGTTGTTTTTCCCTGGCCTCCTCTTTTCCCTTTTTATCTATATAAATTGTCTTCCAGGTCACTAATTCATTCTTCTGCCTCACTTACCCTAGCTGTTAGATTATCTAGATTAGATTGGATCTCACTGATAGCATTTTTAAGTTCTGCCAATTCAGCTTTCATTTCTGCCCTTAGAGACTCTATGTTGCCATTAATTGATTTCTCCATTCTAGCTATTGTCTTCACAATTGCTAGCCTGAATTCCATCTCCGATATCTTGGTTATATCTGCATCCATTTGTAAATCTGCGGCATAAGTCATAATCTCTGAGTCTTTCCTATTTTGGGGGTTCCTCCTCCTAGTCATTCTGTTGAGGGGTGGTTGAGGGAATATATAGAGTCCAAATTATTGACCAGAACCCAAGCAAGATGCACCTGTTTCTAGGGACCTTAGGGTTGCTGGCCTCTTGTTTTCCCAGCCTGTCTTCTGGGGGAGGGGCCTGTTGCTGTTACTCAGGCAACCCTGTTTGGGCAGAGTTGCCCTGCCCCCCCTGTGGCAGGGGATGGGCTCAGTGGGAACCATTCCTGGGGGACTTTTTTTCTCTGGCGGCTTTCCCTGGCTGCTTTCTGCATCTCTTCCAAGAGTCAGAGCAGAAGAGACCATTTCCAACCCTCTGCCTCAGAGCAGAGAGATTGCTGTCTGTTCTTCAGTGAGCTCTCCAGGCCACACTATCTCCTTTCTGTCTGTGCTGCTATAAACTGCAGTGTCCTGGGTTGTGCGCCCCTCTGCAGCGCTCCCAGTCCTGCCTCCAGGTTGGGGCATGTCTCTACCCTTCGTGCTTCTAAAACCACCAGCTGCTCCCAGTTCGCACATGCGACCCCGCTGCTCTGGGTTTCCACCCAGGGGGCCACCCTAAAGTCCTTTCCCTGCCACTACTGGTTTGCAAGTCTGTGCCCCGTCCCCAGCACGCGAGGCTGTCAACTCACCGGCAGTGTAGGATCCCCATGGCTCCCTCCCGCTGCCGTTTATCCTCCGGTATCTGCCCACGGAATCATGGGTCCCCGCTTCATACCTCGAAACCAACCGTGTGCGATATTCTGTTTGTAGAGATCCAGATCTATCTTCTTACATCTCAGGCTGGTTTCGTGCATGCTCAGAGTGGTCTGGTAGATATCCAGCTCAATTCTGGGGACTGGTTGGAATAGGGTCCCCTACTTCTCTGCCATCTTTCCCCCCTCTCCTCAAATGTAGTTTCTCTTTTAATATGGCTTTTTTTTTTTACTACAATCTTTAATCCATTAGGATTTATTTTGATAGATTTTATAGGATAATGTTCAGTTACCTTTATTTTTGAAGGGTTAGAAGTTTAGGAACTTGGAAGTACTAAAAGACAGAGGTGGTACATCTGGAAAAGTTGGCTGAATGTAGGGGAAGGTCTGAGTTCTGTGTTCGGGGCTCATGTCAGGTGTGCCTGAATGTATGTGGCAGGCAAGTTTCTTAACCTGTGTCTAAGTTCCAAATCAGCTTGAAGAGTTGCCATGAAGATTAAAGGGAATAATACTTTGAAAAATAGGAGTACCATTTCTCTGTGTCCTCTTCAATTTCCTTCATCAGCATTTTATAGTTTTCAGAGTACAGATCTTTTTACCTCTCTGGTTAGATTTATTCCTAGATATCTTATTATTTTTGGTGCAGTTGTACATAGGATTGTTTTCTTAATTTCTTCTGCTGCTGCTTTATTCTTGGTATTTAGACATGCGACAGATTTCTGTACATTGATTTTTGTATCCTGTGACTTTACTGAATTTATCAGTTCTAGCAGTTTTTTTTTTTAATTTTATTTATTTATTTGAGAGAGAGACAGCGAGAGAGGGAACACAAGCAGGGGGAGTGGGAGAGGGGGAAGCAGGCTTCCTGCAGAGCAGAGAGCCCCATGCAGGGCTCAATCCCAGGACTCTGGAACCATGACCTGCACCGAAGGCACATGCTTAATGACTGAGCCACCCAGGCACCCCAGTTCTAGCAGTTTTTTGATAGTGACAGTTTTACTTCTTCCTTACCCATTTGGATGCCTTTTATTTCTTCTTGTTGTCTGATTTCTGTGGCCAGAACTTCCAGTACTGTGTTGAATAAAAGTGGCTAGAGTGACATTCTTGTCTTGTTCCTGACCTCAGGGGAAAAGCTCTCAATTTTTTCCCATGAGGATGATGTTAGCTGTGGGTTTTTCATATATGGCCTTTATTATGTTGGTGTATGTTCCCTCTAAACCTACTTTGTTGAGGGTTTTTTTTTTTAAATCATGAATGGATGTTGTACTTTGTCAAATGCTTTTTCTACATCTATTGAAATGATCATACGATTTTCATCCTTTCTCTTATTGATGTGATGTATCACATTGATTTGCAAATACTGAACCACTCTTGCAACCATGAAAGAAATCCCACTTGATCGTGGTGAATGATTTTTTTTAATGTATTGTTGATTTCAGTTTGTTAGGATTTTATTATGAATGAACATTTAATATTTGTATAATTTAGCTATACTGGGAAAAGCTCACTTTTGAGAAACTTTGACAGTATTAAAAAGGGCTCTCATAAAAATATAAATAGGATTAAATGCATTTCAGTGATAAGGGGGTATGTATCCTTAATACACCAGAACAAATCAGTTCAGTTGGTAGATTCTCTTAAGTAAATCAGTTTTATGTTATTAAGGTACATACTCCCCCATATATAATGATGTTTTCCTGAGGGGGGGGGAAGTATTTTTCCATTATGGATATAGTCCTGTCTTCCCACCCCACCCCCCAAATGGAGGAAGTGCTATTAGTATCAAGCCATTTTGACTCATGTTAGGTACCAGTTCTAAAAGAAGTATTTCATGTTTATTTTTAAAGAGATGAGTTGTGCCCTTAAAAAGAAAACAAATCCTATGAGGAAATATTTTAAGTTTTACTCTACTAATACCTGCTTCCCAAAGCAATAGCTTCCTGAAAAGCACACCTTAGTGGAGGAGGGGAGACATCTGGTGGATGCCAGTTAGAAAGAGGGCATAAGAGTCCCTGGATACCAGGCCTTAGTGAGGTGTTGTGTTGTGTTGTGTTTTGGTTTTTTTCCATGCGTCTTCGTAGACAGTAACAAGTAAAATGACAGAGGGAAAGGATATTAAAGATATTAATGTTGACTGATTTGCCTTCATTAACAACAGTTAAAATTATTTTAAATGTGATTGAATTTAAAACGTTTATATATATGTATAAATATATACATATATATGTGTATATATGTGTGTATATATACACATACTTTTTTTCTTTAGCTAGTTCTTCTAAAATTTTTAATATCATTTTTAGCCATGATGCAGGTATTAATACATTTTTAAACAAAAACTATTATGAGCTACTCAAGGATATGAAGGAAAGGTTCCTCAATCTATTTTTTGTATTGTTGTTGGCATTTTCTATCAATGCAGTTTAAAGTGGACACAGAGAAAAAGCAATTCCATCTCTAGGACAGTATGTCACGCATACACTGGCAAAAGTACACACAGATAAGTGAAAAACCATGTTTACTAAGCATTATTTGCAAAAAATAAAAACCTAGAGACAACTTAGATTTCCATTGCTAGGAGGGTAAATAAACTAGACGATGTCAGTATCATGAAACCCAATGTCACAAAGAATGAGATAGGTCTATATTACAATTAAGCTGTTTTCTGAATGTATTATAGTAGTAAATAATTTAAATAAAAAGGATATGTTATGTGAATAATTGCTTAGGATTTCACAGAATATATTTTACCTGAATGACCAATGATCATGTGTTAAAATCCACATTTAGCTAATGCTGAGGCCAAAGGCAAATATCAGCCTTAACAGAATGAACTTCTGGGATAAAAACAAAAATCGGATTTTTATCAAATACAATAATTTGAATTTTTACTATTAAAATTTTAGTAAGTCTTGGCCTTGCCCAGTGGATTCCATTTTTCTGCAACACTGTATTTCATGCCTTTCAGATCTCATTCTCTGTAATAGATAACACCACTTATTAAAATATATTCAGATAAATAGCCAAAGTTCTAACGTTTACTTTGTACTGATATATTTATTTGAAATATAATGATAAATTCACTCCAATAACATTGGATTTTAAAATGCTACACTGCTACATTTAACATCTAACATCATTAAATCCTATTTCACCTGGCAAACTATGTTCATGTTTCAAATTTCAACAGCTCTTTGAGGTCTTCCCTTATTCCTCTTGTGTTCTTACATGGCACTCATAGATATCTTTATTATAGCATGGCTCCTAGCACATTGCTGTTAGTTATTTACATATATATTTTCCTGCTAGTCTCTACGGGGTCTATTCATGTTTGTAAACCCAGACCTCTAACAGGCGCTTGTTGGATGCATGAAAAAAGAAAACATTTTCCTTTCCCTGATTCAAAGTCTTCAAGAAGCAATGAGATTATATTTCCCAGCATTCTTTGCAGCTGGGGTAGACACGTGACTGTGTCTTCGCAGGCAGAAATGATGCGTACCACTGACAGGCTGAGCCCCTGAAAACCTCCATGTGCACTCCCTGGTGCTCTTTTCCCTTCTGGCTGATTGGCCTGTCCACCCCCACTGTGAGCTTGGAAGCTCTGGGACGGCAGAGCTGCTGTCAGCCGCTCAGGCCCTCTGCACCCACATCTATCGACTTAGAACCGTCTCCTACTGCTTCATGACTGAGAAACAGACTTGTGTTAAGCCAAAATAGGTTTGTATCTATTTTGTACTGTGGCCTAGCCAACCCTCATATGCTGGTCAAAGAGGACTTTGACCAAGTCTAAATGATTTAGTCCTCTTTCCTCATTCAGGCCAAGTTAGAGATGAATGTCTAGGAATCCGTCCATTCATGTATTTAGCCAGAATCCATTGCCTACTCCCCAGCTGCCACATTCTCTGTTGTACGCTGGAGATACAACAGTAAACAAAGACGGCAGGGGTCCCGCCTTCCATAGGCCATACAGAATAGTGGGGAAAAAAGGCGATCGACAAATAAACAAAACACAAAATGTATTTTTAAAGTTGTGATAAGTGCTATGAAGGAAACAAACAGCATTTGAGGATAGAAAATAAAAGGCATGCCCGAGGAGGATTTTATTTTTAAAGATTTTGTTTCTTCTCCTTCTCCTTCTCCTCCTTCTCCTCCTCCTCCTCCTCCTCCTCCTCCCCCTCCCCCTCCCCC
>NC_058416.1:20282256-20328877 GCF_002201575.2 Neomonachus schauinslandi | reverse complement strand
TCCTCCCTCCTTCCTCCCTCCTTCCTCCCTCCTCCTCCCTCCTCCTTCCTCCCTCCTCCTCCTCCCCCTTCAGCATAGAGGGAGAAGCAGAAGCGGACTCCCCGTGGAGCAGGGAGCCCCATGTGGGGCTCGATCCCAGGAGATCATGACCTGAGCAGAAGGCAGACACCCCATCTGAGGAGGATTTTAGGTGGGTGAAGGTTTAGGAAAGACCTCCCTGAGAAGGCGATACTGAAGTCAAGACCCAAAGGATGAGAAGGACCCATCTATGTCAAGACTGGAGTTACAATCATTCCAGGAAGGAGTTGCCAGCAGAGGTTGTAGCATGAGAAATAACTTGGCCAAGTTTGAGGCGCTAAAAAAGGCCAGTGGGGCAAATAGAATGAGATGATGTTAGCTGAACAAAGCTAAACTCCACAGCAGTTTCCAGCCAGGTGAATGTGCCAGCATTCTGGCTCCCCGCTCATAAATCTGCTGTTGGACTAACTGAAGACAAGGATACTCACATCTTCCGTTTGCTCTCCCCAATTTATTTTGTCCTATGTAGACTGATGTCACTGCGGGAGAAAAACAAAGGGCCAAAAGCCAAAGTGGCCCAATGTATTTGGTTCCATTTTTTTTCTTTTAAATTAAGGGCCATCTGGGTTACTAAATTAATTTTATAAAACAAAGAGTTCTCCATGAAAATACCTTTTACTCTTTTTTTTTATGCATAGTCATTTACATAAACTTCACTGATTAGAGTTAATCATTCAGAAATACGAATAAACACATTGTCTCTTCCAGGAGTTAGATCATTCAACGGTACGTCATTATAATTTACTAATAGAAAATTATCACTTGTTTTAATTACTATTACTCATTTAATTACCCAAAGATAACATCATACATAAAAGATACTGAGGATTTATCCCCCCCTTTTTTTAATGTGTCCATGACTTCCCTTATCTGTAGCATTCATTCCAATGATTTTCTTAACAAAAGTGTCCCACCCTAGGTTAGCCTCCGTGCGGCTGTGAGAAATTGTCTTGCCAGTGGTTACGTGTGTAATGGTCTACACAGACTTCCCACAGTTTTATGCACAAAGTGGTACCTAAAGGATTCTTCACTCAATGTCATGAGTCAAGGACACCTAATATAAAAGCCATGGGATATCATTTAAGCAGCTCTATGCAGATGGAAAAGACAACCTTCCATCTTGGAAATAGATCCCGGGCTTCTTTCTGGTAATTAATCTTACCCATCGACAGGGCCATTTTGAAAAAGCATCAGCGGGTTCCTGGGCAAATTCAGGATCTACAGAGCTTCTGGCCCAGCACCCTGATGGATTCCCGTGTTGCCTGCCTCAGGGTTCTTCCACGACGGCTGGCCCTGAAAGTGAAATCACCATCTACCAAGAGAGCCACGACCTTGGCCGTTGCAAATTGTTCCTTGGTAATTTTGCTCTGGCAAGGTCTTCTTCCTTGAGTTTTAAAGCTATACAAACTCCATTAAACATCTCCCAGTTGTGTGAGACCACAGGAAATAAAGCATCCTGGTTTTCATTCTTTTTTAATACCGTGGCGTGCTGAGAACTGCTTGACTAAAGTAAATCAGGGTTTTGTTGCATTCACTGTCAGACAGTCCAGGATTCTGCATCAAAACTAAGTGAGATAATGTGATGTGCTTTCTGTGAAATATTTAGCCCTATGCCAGGCGCACAATGAGCATATGATAAATACCAGCTGTCATTGTCATATTGTTGTTATTATCAGCTCTTACAGTCTGTTAGAGACTGATTGAGCTTTAAACCTACATCAATCAATTGAATTAACAGATGTTTATTGAGAACAAAACATAACTAATTGCTAATTCAGTGGATAGCCAGAAAGTGTTACAGTAACTCAGAGGGACAGTTCACAGTGGGGCAGATGAGAAGATAACACACACACACACACAGTAGCATTTAAGTCAAGATTTAAAGGATTTAGTTTTATCATAGGCAGCAAGGTGTCTTCTTTCCATCTCTTCCCCAAATTATATTTTATTTTGAAAAATTATAGACCTGCAAAGAATGGAAAGAAGCAACACCTATTTTTCTTGACCTAGATTCCCCGTCATCATCATTTTATTGCATTTGCTTTATATTCAGACTCTTTTGGCTGAACCATTTGGAAATAAGTTGTAGGTATCCTGACTCTTTGCCCTGGTGATATTTCAGCACACCTCTCCAAAGACATAATCACAATATCATGACTTTATTAAAGAATATTAAAAAATACTGCCATCATATCATCTACTATACAATCCATCTTCAAATTGTTCCAATTGTCCCCAAACTGGTTTTCATAGCTTTTATTTTTGATCCAGGACACAATCAATAAACAAGCATTCGGTGTTAGCAGGGTCTTATCTCCCAGCTCAGATGATTTCCACGAAGGGAGACACTCTTGATATAATTTTCTACACATGGCAGGATGACGCTTCATCAATCCTTAAATTAACCATTTTGGGTAGTAAACAAATCCTCAAAATTGAATCCTCACTTGATAGGACTTTCTAGAAAAATCAAGCAGGATATTAAAACAATTACTCATATAGTTCACTTTTTAAAAGAAAAAATACTTCATGTTAATTTTCTGATAATTGGGGGAATAAAGAGGAGAAAAAGGGGGGCACAAGTGATTGCTTTCCTTTAATTATCTGTATAATTGCTTCTGTCCTCCAGGATGCTTTGTCACTGACGATGTGGACTTAGTATTACACTGGGAATACAGGTGGTTCATAGGTAAATATTGTTTTTCTGCATTCTGTGGTTCATTTGGAATAGTTCAAAACATAAGACCTATTTTTTTTCTCTGCGTGTGTTTTTGTTTGTAGCAGATAGATCACACCTCTTTGGAAATAATTAGATTAAGTTATAATGCTCCACAGCTGCTGAGTTATTAGCCAAATGCTCACCAAATGGGATCTCTCATTAGGACTCATGAACAGGTAATCTTTTTTGATAAATGAACTTGTAATTTTCATAACCATTTATACAATACCCAGATATCTTTTATATTGAATTCTAATGTCTTGGCACTTAGGATGCTATATTTGATTCCCCTTTTTAAAGGATGTAAAAATCATTACTGACACTTGATTGAGCTCCTTTTCAAAGTGGCACAGGACCCACTAGGAATTGGATACTATGGGTAGTGATACTTTATGCATGAAGACTCAATTTTTTTTTTTTTTTTGCTAGTTTTAACTTCAAAGGGAAGTCCATCTTCTGATGAGTAGCTTGATATTTTTACCATTATGCAAACTCAGATGTTAATTGTTATCCACATAAAAATAGTTCTCATGTCCTTATTTAACCAAAGCTGCTGAATAGAAGTTAAAATTAAATCACAAATGAAAACAGGTGAAAGCATTGGTTTTTTCCTGCATCTGAGCCAGATTGTTTTAGAATCTAAACTGCTCCCTGATAGCAGTCTAGGAACTTTAGAATGGTGCAATCGTTTTCTTGATGAACCGAGAGAATTCCAGTATCTTCTCTCATTGCAAGTAGAAAAAGCTTGCCTCATTTACAGGAGTGAATAAATACACCTGCAGCATCTCCATTTTTTTTTTTTTCTTCTTTAAAAGACAGTGTTGAAATTGGAATTCTCCTACACTGCTGCTGAGAATGTAAAATGATGCAGATGCTTGGAAAACAGTCTGGAAGTTCCTAAAAAGGGAAGACAAAGAGTTACCACATGACCTGAAATCCCACTCTTACGCATATACCCAAGAGAAATGGAAACATGTGCCCATATAAAAACTTGTTCGTATCATTCAAAGCAGCATTATTCAGAATAGCCCCAAATGGAGACAACTCAAATGTACATCAACTGATAAATGAAGACATAAAATTTGAAATAGCCATACAATGGAATGTTATTTGGCAATAAAAAGCAGTGTAGTACCAATTCATGCGACATTACAGAGGCACCTTGAGAATGTGAGTGTAAGTCACTTACAAAAGAATGTTTTATGATTCCACTTCCATTAAATGTCCAGAATAGGCAATAATATAAAGACAAAGTAGATTGGGGCACCTGGGTGGCTCAGTCTGTTAAGCATCTGCCTTCTGCTCAGGTTGTAATCCCAGGGTCCTGGGATCAAGCCCTGCATGGGGGGCTCCCTGCTCAGCAGGGAGTCTGCTTCTCTCTCTCTCCCTCTGCCTCTCCCCCTGCTTGTGCTTTCTCTCTCTGCCAAATAAATAAATAAATCTTTAAAAAAAGAAATTAGATAAAAAATTTGTTCTTAGGGCTGAGAATGGGAAAGTTGGGGGCATAAGTGGTAGGGACTGCTAACGAATACAGGGCTTCTTACTAGAGTATGGAAACGTTCAGAAATAGATTCTGAAAAAGGTTGCACAACTTTGTGAATAGACTAAAAACCACTGACGTGTACATTTTTAAATGGGTCATTTTAAATGGAGTGATGTGTGAATTATATCTCAAAAATGTTTTATATGTAACTAATATATTTCTATAATGTTACTATATTACATTATAATATATAATATAATATTTTATATATATAAAGGAGATATATATAGATATAGATATATATATCCTTTCTGTGAAAGGAGAAGGTGGTGGTTTTATTGTCATTAAGCCACAAGGACAATGCAAAAATTATTCCATAATTATTAATGCTTTTGGAAAAGTATTTCAGAAAGATTTCCATTCATCATAATTAACCAGTTAGTATTTGAAGATATACAACCATAACATTTGTGCTTTGTCTATCTGTGTCAATCATAAGGTGAATGAGGCATAGATAAGTCGTAGTGGATATGGCCTAGGGAACACTTCTTCCTCAATGACAATGAGTAAATTTGAAATCACTCTTCTTACAGGCCCTGAGTTCCAGAATATCCCTGGATGATGCTAGCCTTGACTAATGTGAATCATTCAGCAAACACGTATATTAGGAGTGAAAATTACTGTTGACAGCAAAACTCTGTTGGAATCTCTTTTTGCTATTGCTTTAAAGACGCCTCAGATGATCCGTGGCTTTTTGATCACTCTCTAAAATAGAATAATTCCATTTAAAACCCTGATTTTATCTTTTTTTTCAGCTCAGATTTGATCAATGGCTCCAGGAAAATGAAAGGGAGAGGAAACCATAGTCTGTTCTGATGGGTCACCTTCCCTCCTCCTTCTTCTTCTAGGTTTTCCAGGCACCAGAGGGAACACGGGGGCAGGGGGATGTAGGGGAACAGGTGGCGGCCACAGCAAATATTTTTTTCTTTATTTCCCTGGGTATGAAATGGCATAAGCTGTGATTATTCTTGTCGAGTTAGCATTAATTCGTATCCACTCTTTGGCAAGTGTCCAAATGTTGGCTCCCTCATGGGATACAGGTAGGACCTCAGGGAGCATCACAATATTCCATGTTGTAGCAGCCGGGACAGGCTAGCTTCTGCTGCAGCACAAACAACCCTGTAAAATTAGTGGTTTAAAATGAGGGGGAAAAAAATTTTTTTTGGCTCATGGTGTATGTCTATCACACGTATCTTGCACAGAGGGTAGGGCTTCTCCAAATCTGCTCACTGACCCTCACTGATGGTATCTCAAACATGATCTCCATTGCACAGAGTTCTGGTGGGTAGAAACCCTGTAATGAATGAATAAGACTTATTCATTCCCTCACCCCACCACAAAGAGGACAAGAAGTAAGTCTTGCCATGTGCCTGGAAATATTTGGCAAACACTTGGGAATTCTGGTTCCAGCTCAATCTGTTTCACCATTAGCATTTCATCATTACCGACCTCTCGCCACTGGAGTCTCTTTATCTGGAAGCAGGACATCTCGGGTGGGGCACAGATGATGGATTCATGCCTGGCTATCCTCTGTGCTATCCACTGAGAAACTCCGGCATCCTCATCATACAAAGTGCATGGAAATATTCCATGTGTTTGAGCAACCGGATGTGTCATGATGGAGGCAAACTATGGCAAGTTTAGGGACGCACCACCTTACATTTACTCCCCTTCCTTCCATCCTTCCTTCCCTGTCCTCTCCTATTGTCTTGAGGTTGAACTGCCAGATAAAGCATTAACACTTCATCTTTTCCTCTTATTCTATTTTCTAGGGAATTGAGCTAAGATAAGTAGTTATCTTTGGGAGAAAAGGGGGAATAGTGATTTGGAAAAAGACAGAACTTCAGAGAGGCTGGTAATATTCTACTTCTTGGTCTAGAAGGTTACAATGTGTTTGTGACAATTCATTGAACTGTACGTTTTTATTTTGTGCACTCTTCTACATGTATTTTTTTTTAAACCTTATGGGAAAAAGAATCCCTAACATTATACTTTATCTAAACATGCCACAGAGTCAAATCCTAAAATTGGAGCAGAGAAATAATGGAAAAGGTGTTGGAAATGAACTGAATAGACTAAGCCCTGCTTTGTTTAGAATGTGAGCTCTTAAGAGCCTCCCAGTTTTTCCTTCTCTTTAGTGAGATTATTTCCTCTGTTTCACAGCTGAGGCTCTGGAAGCCCACAGAAGGAACATCAAATACCATATCCAACAGATTTTCATGGCAGAAGGTAAGAACAGTCTTTGGTGGGACCAAATGATCCCATTTCCTTATTCCATAATTAGTGTCCTTCACAAGCCAAAGACTCTCAGTAATCCTAGCTAAAATTCAACTACACTGGTAGCATTTTGTGATTTTTGCCTGAGTCTGTTCAACAGTGTGTTACATCTTCAGGAAGGACTGTGAGTAATACCTATATTAGCGAGTAAAAGATACAAGATCTAAAGTTGTCAGTGCTATAAAAAGACGAAATACCCAATGATGCATAAAAGCAGATTGCACTGTCTGCCACTTTCTATAATTGCCATTCATAAGCTCTTTTTCTCATTAATTGGAACTAGGCCTATAGTTCCTTAATACTTCTAAGTTTCTCTCTCTCTCTCTCCTTTTTAGAATAATGCACAAGAGTTGTTTGGTATGGCTCTACATCAGAACAGCGATTCTATAAAGACAGAAAATAGATCACTTGTTCCTTAGGGTGGGAGAGTTGGGGATGGGAGAAAGAGCAGTGACTGCTAATGATTACAGAGCTGCTTTTTAGGGTGGCACTGGCCACCAAGAGGTGTCACCCAGAGAAACTGCAACATCCCACAGGTAATTTTGCAGCCTCTCACCTTGCTAGGCAAGATCCTTTGGGCCTTTCCCCCCAAATTTCATCCCCTCCTCTATCTCTATGGTCCAAGAGCTGAAGAGGTAGACCCAATGAGGAAGAGGAAGGAATGACGAGCAATGAGAGCCCCCTCTCCACTCCAGGAGAGAATCTTTTTATGTGTTGAGTGAAGAAAGAGATTTGCGAGTGTCGTTGAAATCGTTGCAAATGGAAGAAAAAGAAACCACTTCATGATTGTACCCCTACAAATTCAGACTGATCTGGGGTGGAAATATACAAATATGAATAAATAATACAGGTAAATATGTGCATAGAATTTAAGGCTGTTTATCAAATACTAATAACAATCATCACTGCGAGGTAGAATTATGAGTGACTGTTAGTGTTCCTCTTTGTATTTTTAAGTGATTTCCCCAAATTTCTACTATGAATAGATATAATACTTTTATATATTAATTAGAAAAAATACAGTAAAAATTATATAAAGTCACAACTTAAATCTAGATTTAAAACACACCATTTACCCCTTAATTCTATGTGTCTTTGCAATACAAGTGAGAGAATTTAATGGGAGTTACTGCACTCTTAGGAATTATGTTCACAATTGGTAAAACAGAGAGCAAGAGAGGTAGAGAAAGAAATGAGAACTGTGGGTGTATTGTACGAGAAAAGAGCCATGTTTGTCCGGTTCACCAGTGTGTCCTCCAGCGGTTAACCCAGTGCCCGGTGCAAATGACCTGCCAGGAAACCACGTGGCCTTTGTGTCTCCGCGGCCTCAGCAGCTCAGCTGTCATGGCGAACCGCAGTGCCCGGTACGCAAGGTGGCACTCAGCCCAAGTAGCAGAAGTGCCTGGGGGACCCTCTAGGTGCCCAGCAGAGATGGACCTAACTTAGAGAAGAAATAAAAATGTAGAGAGCACTGTGGTTACTGAACAGGCAACAGACCTTTGGGTGCTTCATAAATCCTTTAGTAGAGTACACATTTTGGGGAGCTAAGTAAGGCCCTACAAGAATAACGGGGGGCAAAACGAAGTGATGTCAAAGTTATCACCATTAACCTCATCCCATTTGTAGACAACAAAATGGGGGCAAGACGGGCAAGTGCACCGCCTTCAAAGCCAGCTAGTGTTTGATGATGCCTTTTGTGACATAGTGTAGACCAGCCTCCAAAGGAGAGTGGAATATTTCTACAGGATGACACATATCTCCACACCCGCAAATACCCGGGTCATTATCTGAAACTTGGAGCTTTCCTCTGAAGTCTTGGCTTTGTATGGCTACGATATAATATTTCTAATTTTATGAATTATTACCTTAGTACCCTGGACAAAGATCAGTCTAAATGACAGGATATCCATAAGTGAAAATGTTTCAATATTCACCTCTTACCGACCAGCCCTTGGTCAAGAGTACTTATAATTATCAGTTCAAATTATATATAAACTGTTGCTCCTGGAACTCCTTTCCATTATTCTTTTGTTACTGTTGTTTAAGAAGCTCTATTTCTTTATAAACACAGAAAATCGAGACCTTCGTTAGTGAAATCTTCTTTGGTGGAATTCATATTAGTGCAATTCAATTGTAAGAATCATTTATATTTTAGCATTTGTGTTGAATTCTTAATATCTAGCTACTTGCTCTGTTTCTATCAAATGACTGTCAGCAATAATATTTCTTGAGTAAATATCTCCCAATTTTACTTTAAATATCATCTTACACGTAATCCATTGACTCTGAGACTAGGTCTTTCTGAAACAACTGTCCCATCAATGAATAGGATTCTTGGTTTGTTTTCTTGACCAGGTAGATGGGCAGCGTTAAAAAATTTTTAGCAGTTGTTTAGTGCCATCTAGTGGGTAGTTGGTTGTGAACAAAACTCTCAAAATGGTGTTTAGCAAAAAGGCTTGTTGCATTTTTTTTATAATGCTACTGAATGTATATTATTTGAATCTCAAGTTTTATAAATTAGGATATAATAGAGTCAACAAATTCTAAAATTACTTACTATTGCATTAAATAACTAGTTTTTGATCAGCTAAGAAATACAGTAGAAATTGCCCAAAGAGCTTATAATCACTCTATTTTATTGAAAAAAAAATTAAAGTTCTCAAGATTAATTTGAAATTCCACAACACATATTTCTCATTAATCAAAAACTTTAAATTATGCTATTCAGAAGAAGTGATTTGATATTGCCGTTAAGTGTAAGAGTGTTAATAACAAGAACATAATTTCTTACAAAATTACTTAGTTTGGAGAGTATGATTTACTACAAATAACTATTTTAGGGAAATAACCTAGCATATTTTAGCATAACATTCATTGTGTTAATTCTGTAGAATTTTGTTCTTCGTTATTCTTAGAAACAAAATTCCAGAGTATGTTCTGCCATTATTAAGCAATGATCTTCTTTTTAAAGATTTATCTATTTTAGAGAGAGAAAGAGAGAGAGCAAGCAGTGACGGGGCAGAGGGAGAGGGGGAGAGAATCCATAAGCAGACTCCCCACTGCTGGGGCTCTGTCCCATGACCCCGAAGCCAAGAGTTGGCTGCTTAACCAACAGAGCCACCCAAGCGCCCCATAAACAGTATATTTTTAAGTCATCACTTTTGTAGTTTAATGTGGCATCTATGTGTGCATCGTCGGTCAACGTTATTTATTGAACATCATTTCAACGTTACCTATTGAATGGAATGAATGTGTGGACGGGATGGAATAAATGCAGTTGGAATGTACGAGCGCAGGTGACAGGGAAGGATGCAAACCACTGGAGCTCAGGTTCCTTGCCAAGCTGACATCTTTTTTTTTTTTCTTTCCTTAACTGACAAAAGCTTGGTGATCACGAGACCTGTGCAACCGTGGAATGCGTTGTCTCGTGAGGCAGGGGTCTTATGCTGGATGTACGCCAACTTAGCTGGAGGGCAGTGACCGTGAGGACATAATGACCACCTGACTGTATCATGACATCATAACAAAACTGCCATTGGATGCTTGCTACGCACCAACAAGTGTTCTCATCGACGTTATAAATTATATTAATCAATCTTCTCCACAAACATGTGAGTTGGTAGTATCAGTTTTCCCATTTTATAGAACAGAGGAAAAAGGTACAGTGTGGTTAAGCAACCTGTTGAAGGTCACGCAGCTAGTCAGGGGTATTGGAAGGACTTGAACCAAGTCTGTCCAGTTTTGCTCTTAATTTTGCTCTGTTGCTAATTGCAACAATTATAAATGAGTTTTGGTGCCATTTATTCATCTCATTTCATTGTAAATGAATTTCTGGTGTTATGTGTGTGGTTCAGTTAGAAGGCCCCAGAATACCTTTGAAATTCTAACATTCTGTGTTTCCATAAAAAGAATTTTTTCTCATAGACAAAAGAAATACTATGACCTTGCATTCTTTCCATCTCTAAGAAATGAAGGTAAAATTTCCCTTGTGCATCAGAATTGGCATTGTTGTTAACCATTGGCATTGACAATTGGCATTGACATTGTCATCTGGGTTTCCAAGAAACTAAACCCCTTTCTGAAACCTGGGGACCCTCTTCATGTAGGTCGAGGCTCCTATCACCCAAACTGACCCCGGCAAAAGACCAATGCTCAGTCAATCAGATACTTTCCCCTGGGACTCTAAGTCATGGAAAAATGATAGAAGTAAGAAGGGACAACCGCCATTCATAATGGTGGTGATACCTGGAGACATTTGCTGGAGAAGGGGTCTGTGCAAACTGGTCCTACCAAAAGTTGATGTCCTTTCTGCTCCTTGGCCTCTTATATTTTACCAGCCTGGCTTGGTAGGTTCTCATTAATTCTGGGAGCTGCTATTATGCTTCCAATGAATCCTATTTCTTTTTTTTTTTTAATTTTTTTATTCTTATATTATCCCCATACATTACATCATCCAATGAATCCTATTTCTGTATAAGATCATCAGAGTCAGTTTTGTTACTTGAAGCTGAGAACCTTGACTGACACCCCACTTATAATACCAATGCAGTGATATCTACAGCTACTGTTATTTGTCAGTGTTGAAGAGATTACTTTGGTGCTGTCTCCAGTAAATCATGTTAAAGCATAGGAGTGTAATTGATTATGATTTTCCAGTGTAATAGAAAGAACTTTCATGAGAAATTTGCTGACGTGACATTTCAGACTAGAGATTTTATCATAACTATGCTATGATTTTTCAATACATCTCAGAAGAGATACTGTAATTTTCCTTCACTTACAGAATGTTTATTGGTGTTTTCAATCTATTGTGGAGGGTGAGACTCATGGTTATACAAACGAAAGACCAAGATGTCCTTTTTCTCCCTGGGATATTAGAGTGTGGATTTAGAAGAATTCTACAATTGGCATTATTGCATCTTGTGGATTTTTATATAGAGGCAAGATAACATGATGGTCCTGGAGCACAGATTGGGGGCCCGGGGGCCAGACAGTGGGTTTGAATGACTCTCTGCTTCTATTACCATGTGTAATCTTAGGCAAGTTACTTAACTTTTCTGTGCCTCTTTCCCCCCAATTTTTAAAAAAGATTTTATTTATTTGAGAGATTTTATTTATTTATTTATTAAGATTTTATTTATTTATTTATTTATTTATTTATTTGCAAGTAGTGGGGAGGAGCAGAGGGAGAGGGACAAGCAGACTCCATGCATGCAGAGCCCGGAGCAAGGCTCGATCTCATGACCCTAAGATCATGATCTGAGCCAAACTCAAGAGTCAGATGCTCAACCAACTGAGCCACCCAGGTGCCCTTTCCCCCAATTTTTAAATGGAAATAATCATAGAGGTTATATTAATAATCTTACAACTAAGTAATTTAAGGAGTCACACTTCTTGTAATTTTCCATCAACACCTGGCATAAAGATAAAATGAAGGCATACACTTATGGCATAAAATTAATGCATAGAAATAGCATTTGTTTCTGTTAAGGAAGAGGCAAGCTTCACAAGTTACCCTACAGCCTCTCAGTAGTTTTTGTTTACATTAATTAACAGAAGATAAACTAAAAGTGTCTAAATGACAAGCCAGGATTTAACATGAATACAGTATTCTTAACTGAAGACCTTGTTTGAACTTCACCAGTTTTTCCACTAATGTCCTTTTTCTGTTTCAAGCTGGGTAAGGGATATTTGGAATCTCTCTCTGTGTTATTTTTTGCAACTTTTCTGTAAGTCTAAAATTAGTTCTGAGTCAAAAATCGTTTTTAAGTACAAAAAAGAAACAAAAGACTAAAAGTTTAAGAGAGGAAAAATAATGTTTTACTTTTCTCTTTAAAGAAACATGCTGAATAAAAATGATGACTTGGAATAAAATTATATAAAAGGAGATTTTTACACCTAAAATTTTATTTTTTTGTTTCAAATTTTTATTTAAATTCTAGTTAGTTAACATATGGTATAATATTGGTTTCAGGAGTAGAATTTAGTGATTCGTCACTTCCATACAACACCCAGTGCTCATCACGTCACGTGCCCTCCTTAATGCCCATCACCCATCTAGCCCATCCCCCACCTACCTCCCCTCCAGCAACCCTCAGTTTTACACATAAAATTGTGGTAGAGACACTTTGAAGCTAGCCTACCCCTAAACACTGAATGGCTTATGTATTTGGCAAGACAGCAACAGCAGAACAGTGACGGGTAGAAAGATCCAGATCATGTTAGTTGAAAACAAAATTTAAAAACACACTTCTCTGCTAGCCTCATCCAGACTCCCATCACATGTAGTCTAAATTCTTTTTATTGTATTTAATTGTCTTCTTCTATCTCTAGCTCCGATTCTTCTTTTTTTTTTTTAAGATTTTATTTATTTATTTGACAGAGACGGAGACAGCGAGAGCAGAGGGAGTGGGAGAGGGAGAAGCAGACTTCCCGCTGAGCAGGGAGCCCGATGTGGGACTTGATCCCAGGACTCCGGGATCATGACCTGAGCTGAAGGCAGACGCCCAACGACTGAGCCACCCAGGCGCCCGCTCTGACTCTTCTTGCAACACACTTTTTGATTGATCTTCTAGGAGATAGCTTTCTTAGATCAGTCCCTAGCTCTAAAATTGTATTTCTCATTCCATAGCCCATGGACAAATCACCTAAAATGCATGTTAATAATGTTGATTCTTGGATGAAACCTCAGACCTACAGAATCAGAATCTCTGGACGTTGTCTCAGTAATCTGCTTCTCCAAAAATACCCTAAGTCTAACTTGCAAGACCTCTAGGATGCTGTTTGAATATCTACACTTGACATCTAGGACCCCCTTAACTTCTGCTCTGTGTTCTAGCCCCGAAATGGGCCTTAGTGTCCAAGGTTATCAACCTGGCTAAAGCTGGTCTTGGAATTTTTTCTTCTGTATATTACAATATACCTTCTCATACTCAGTTATATTATTTTGTTTAAACCACAAATAAGAGCTTTCTCACTAATTTCCTTCAGATTTTGGCTGCAGAAAGAAGCAAAAAGGCAAGGAAGACCACTGATGATGTGATTAAATTCTCCAGCGGCCAAGTGCTAAAAGGACTTAGGATAAAATGTTACCAATTTATTTTATTTTATTTTATGCAAATTAAATACAATAAGATATTTCTTACTCAACTGAATCTGTATTTGCAAAATGATGCCCATTACATATGTACTGTATGCCAAACACAGAAGTTATAAACATGTAAGTTAAAAATAATATTTGCGCCGAAGTCAACTTTGATTTCAACATAGATGAGCTGACTTCTCCATTCCCGGCTGTCCTACTAGGATGGGCTGATGGGACAAACAGAAGCAGGGGTGGGAAATCTGGGCTCTAAGATAAAGTGCAGTAGTAACATGGGAATCCAGAGCTGCATTAGAGATTCAACAAACAAAAGGGCTGAGCAAGGCATGGGTGTGTGGCCTTCAGGGAGGTCAGATGTTAGGGCAACAAATGTCTGCTTCAAATCAGCAAGGTTAAGGGCCTCAGGAATGGGAGGGCAGGCAATTAGAGAAGATTTTTACCTATTTTTCACCTTGGACCCTTTTTTTTTTTTTTTAAGATTTTTTATTTATTTGTTTGACAGAGAGAGAGCACAAGTAGGCAGGAGCGGCAGGCAGAGAGAGAGGGGGAGAAGCAGACTCTCTGCTGAGCAGGGAGCCTGATGTGGGGCTCGATCCCAGGACTCCGGGATCATGACCTGAGCCAAAGGCAGCTGCTTAACCGACTGAGCCACCCAGGCGCCCCACCTTGGACACTTTTAAGGGTCCATCTTCAGCAAGTTTAACTGAGATGTCCACAGGACTTGACCAGGGTTAGAAAAAGGAAAATCAGAGGCCAGGGATATCCTGGCATGGTCCCTGGCTGATACTAAAAATTTACAGCTCACAGGGGGGCAGGAATAGGACTGGAATAGGCAGGAATAGGATTGATACTCTATCATTTGCTTGATAGGACCTACTCTTCGAAGTGTATTGCATTGAAAAAAAGACCCCACAATGCACCGTGTTTTTATTTGTATTTTATTTATTTTTTTAATTTAAATTCAATTAGCCAACATACAGTACATTAGTGTCAGATGTAGTGTTCAATATTTCATCAGTTGCATATAACACCTAGTGCTCATCACTTCACATGCCCTCCTTATTTTATTTTTTAAAGAGAGAGAGCACGCACGAGCAGAGGGGGAGAGAGAGAGAGAGAGAGAGAGTCTCAAGCAGACTCTGCACTGAGTTCAGAGCCCGACTCAGGGCTCGATCTCATAACTCCAAGATCATGACTTGAGCTGAAATCAAGAGTTGGATGCTGAGCCACCCAGGCACCGTGGCAGTGTTTTGTTTTTAATGGTGCTGATTAAAAAAAAATATATATATATATGTATATATATATCTTGTGATATATATTTTTCACAAAAAGCACCAGCCTATGACTGGTTAGAGAGATCTTTGTTCTTCTCCTTCCCCTGGAATAGATCATACAATTCCATGCTTGATAGGGAATCCTGGTTTTAAAGAGATTATTTGTTTGGTTCCAGGAGCGACACTTGTATTTGCTCACAGCAGCTGGGCTATCACATCACGTGACCCCAGCACAAGCACAGCTCGTGTCACATTGAGCGAGATCACAGATTGGCCCCCACCAATGGTCGGTCAAGGATGAAATAGTGTTTGCTCTTCTGTGAGAAATTTCCACTTCCCAGGCTTGCCATTTGGAGGCCTCAGACAAGAACATTTATTTCACAGCAGTGGGCACTTAACTTTGAAGGCTGTGTTTTACTCATGTGGGTTTGTCATTGACGAGGCCCCCACTATCACTTGAAATCATTTCTGCAGAAAGGAAAAATATTACCTTGGTGCAGCACAGACTAATAGATTATGGCTTTTGAAGTTATATCTCCAGTATCTTCTATATAGGGTCTTCCCTGATGCTTCAGCCAAATGTGGCCACCCCTTCCTGTAAATTTCCCTGCAAATACATCTGTATTTCCCATGTTACTTACCACATTGTAGTTATATTATTACTTTTCATATAACATAGTGCTTAAGGGGCACCTGGGTGGCTCAGTCGTTAAGCGTCTGCCTTCGGCTCAGGTCATGATCCCAGGGTCCTGGGATCGAGCCCCGCATCGGGCTCCCTGCTCGGCGGGAAGCCTGCTTCTCCCTCTCCCTCTCCCCCTGCTTGTGTTCCCTCTCTCGCTGTGTCTCTCTCTGTCAAATAAATAAATAAATAAAATCTTAAAAAAAAGAGAAAGAAAGAAAGAAAAAAAACGTGGGCTCTAAATTCATAGACATCTGGGTTTGAATCTTTTTTCTAATACTTAGAGGCTATGTGACTTTGGATGTTTATGTTTCCTAACTCTGTTTATTAATCTGTAAAATGGGGATAAAGAGAGCACATAGCTTGTAGGGTAGCTGTGAAAATTATGTGATTAAGCATCTAGCACAGAACGATTTCTTGATGAATATTGCCTTTCATTATCATTATCTCTCTAATTAATCTATAAGCTTTTTAAAGAGCAAAACTCATATTTTATTCAATAGTATACTAGTCTGGTATCCCATGCCATAGTGTGTTATGCAGAAATAAGCACTCAAAAATAATTTTTGAATGGATAGGAAAATTATGAGGCCTTGAGATTATGAAACATGAAAAGAAGAAAGAAGCTCGTGAAGGAGGCTTGCAAGAATTTGCTTCACATTTGGTTACAATCTAGGTGTGTTATAGACATTACTTAATTTGATCAAAACAACATTGAAATAGAGATATTAATTTGTCCATTACGTCTTAGGAGGATGCTAAGGCTTAACGATTTAAATAACTTGTCTAAAGTCACCTGGACAGCAAGGGGTGGAATTGGGCTTTGAGCAAAATCCTTGTTCCATGACCCTGTCCGTCCTGAGGGGCCTTCGCCATCCATATTTTTGGCTTGTTTTGTCCCAGAGAAGACTGTTGCTAGACTACAGCCTCTTTTCTCCTTTCTATGTCCTTAGCATCAGCCTGAGGGACCTCTGTCACATAGGGTCTCACATGGTCAGTCAGATTACTGAAAGTCTAATTTGGATGACTGCATGCTTAATCCAATCAATTGTGCACTAAATCAGCCATTAAAACGGCTGACAACACAGACCACAGAAGGCCTTGGGAGAGTCACTGGTCCACATGGGCTGCGTTTGTGCGTCACACAATAAGGCCATCTGAGAAAGTAGGAGAAAATAACATCTCTTACATTACCTGTTTATTTCTACACTTCCCTTGTTTTCTTTTAGCTTTTGCTGATTTTTCTCTTCGGACATAAGTACTTTCCCTTCCCCCCAGCTTTATTGGGGTGTAATTGACAAATAAAAGTTGTAAATATTTAAGGTGTACAACGTGTTGATTCGGTGTGTGCATACACTGAAATGATCACAATCAAGTTAATTAATATATCCATCATTTCCCATAGTTACTATAGTGTGTGTGTGTGTGTGTGTGTGTTGAGAACACTTAAGATCTGATCGCAGCAAATTTCAAGTATACAATTCAGTGTTATTAATTATATTCATCATACTGTGCATTAGACCTCCAAGAAGTTCTTTTTATATTCTTTAGATCTGAGACTGTGCCCCAAATTCAACTCTGTATGAATTTAAGGAAAGAATTAAAGTGAAATTTGCTAAGCAGTTTCTAAGGACTGTAATCGCTATGGTGTAAAAATATTCTGACTTATGTCATCTTTTTTCACTAAAAATTAGAGACAAAATTAAATTTATATTTATATAGAGGTACTGTATATCCCATATCAAAACTCAGAAGCTGTTAAGGTAAATATTGGCAAATAGCACTGCATGAAAGTCCTTAAATTTCTACACAGAAAAGGCACAATAAATCAAAGTCAACAACAAACTGGAAAAAATATTTTCAACATATAGGGCAATTTTAAAAATATTGTTTATAGGAGCACCTGGGTGGTTCAGTCGGTTAAGTGCCTGACTCTTGGTTTCGGCTCAGGTCATGATCTCAGGGCTGTGGGATTGAGCCCCGGGTTGCGCTCCATGCTCAGCGGGGAGTCTGCTTGTGGATTCTCTCTCTCCTTCTGCCTCTGCCCCTCCACCTACTCATCCTCTCTCCCTGTTTCTCTCTCAAATAAATATAATCTTTAAAAAATATTCTTTACATATACTGAGTACTTACAAATTAATAGTGTACTTCTAGATTCACAAAAAGAGATGGACGAAGGACATGAATTTGCTTATCATAGAAGTAAACTACAAGTATGGCTATAAGCAGGGGGGAAAGACACTTGACTTCACTAATAAATACATAGAAACTACAAGAGAAGTGAGATTTTTAAAATAGGTTTAGGCAATTGTTTTCTGAAATTAATATATATATATATTTAAGATTTTATTTATTTATTTGAGACAGAACGAGAGAGAGAGAGCACATGAGAGGGGGGAGGGTCAGAGGGAGAAGCAGGCTCCCTGCTGAGCAGGGAGCCCGATGCAGGACTCGATCCAGGGACTCCAGGATCATGAGCTGAGCCGAAGGCAGTCGCTTAACCAACTGAGCCACCCAGGCGCCCTGAAATTAATATATTTTTTTAAATAAAAGAGTTACATGTATAAGTAGCCCACTATGAAAAGGAACTTGCATTGTTAAAAGAACACACGTATATATAAAAGAAAATTTTTATATTAAAAATAAAACATCAGAGGACTGTACTACTATCCTTGCACATTGGACATAAGGATATAGACCTTACCCTTCCCACCGTATTTCTCTCCTTCCAGCTATTCTGGGAGACTTGAGCAGCCACCAGCCTTACTGAACATATGGGCAAAGCCCGTGGGGTTGTGGAAAGAAAATTCAGATTTGAGGTATTCAGGAAAATCAGAAGGAAACAACTCTCCCATTGAGTTTTTTTCCAAAGGAGATGAGTATTTAAATCAGTGGATTTTGAGAGTGGTCCCAATGACCGCTCTGCTCCTTCCTAGCTGAGTTACTCTGGGCAAGCGCCTAATTCCCGCTAGACGTCATTGTTTCCTGATTTCTTCCTACATTCTTTTAATCAAGAAATATATGCACCATTATAAGCTTCCAGAGGGCAGGGCTCATGTTTATTTTGCTGACTCATGTCTATGTAATGCTTGAAATATAGGAGGTGCTTCATTTGCTATTTGCTGAGTGACTCTGTAAGGCAAGGGGGGAGAATGGCCTATGGCACTATGAGATGAAAAGAGGATTGCCCATCGACTTGATGGATGAGAGGAAAATTTATAGGAGACAACAGATAGCAAGAGAAAAAGGCCCATAGCTGAGCTAGGAGGAATGGGGAAGGACCCTCAACAGGAAAATCAGGAAAATCAAGCCCTCTGATTACCCCTGTGGGTCGAGGAACACTGTCCTTTCAAAGGGGATATTAGGGAAGACCTAATATCTGGATAAATATAGAAATGCATTTTAGGGGTGCCTGGGTGCCTCAGTCGTTAAGCATCTGCCTTTGGCTCAGGTCATGATCCCAGGGTCCTGAGATCGAGCCCGCATCAGGCTCCCTGCTCAGCAGGGAGCCTGCTTCTCCCTCTCCCACTGCCCCTGCTTATGTTCCTGCTCTCCCTATCTCTCTCTCTGTCACGTAAATAAATAAAATCTTTAAAAAAAAAGCATTTTAAGGGGATGAAGTAGATATATCTGTATTACAAGGGCAATATATTTGGAACAATCAATTTAGAAAAGAAGTAACAAACAGGTGACAAAGAGTACTATGGTATGTTTTCATACTTACTCTCGTGTGTATATGGGCATATTTGTACATGCATATAGACACCAAAAGAATATACAGCAAACTCTTGGCAGTGATTTTTTTTAATGTGGAACATGACGAGATAGTAAGGAGTTTGAATTTTTACAATGAGTATGCGCTGCTTTCATAATCAGTAAAAACAATAGGAATCCTCTCTCATAGCTAATGCTTATGACAATATGATCAATCCCAAAATCGATTTTAATAAACCAAAGGAAATGTGCCTCTTTATTTCTCTTCTGCAAATCGATATCAATATAGTTCTGTTAGATTCTAATGGAGATACATTTTATATGAAATCTGCTAGACAGGTAATCTTTTTGTCTTTGTTTCTAGCATAAACTTGTGCTTTTTCCTCATGCGGGAAAGCAAGGGAGGACAGCCACGGGGATAAATCATAACTCTTTGTGTCAAACATCTAGGCCTATTGTGACTTAAGGCCCCTGGGTCACCTCATATGTGCCAAATTCATTCTATAATCAAAATTCATTCAAATATTATACAGCTCAGCTTGTGACATTGTTCCCCACAATTGTATTTGAGGTAAAATATTCTCTGTAGTGAGACGTAAAACAACCAGGCCTCCAAAGATGACCAGAGAGTATAAAAGTCCAGAACAACACTTGAAAAATCCTAGAAAAGTAAAAGTAGGTTTACAAAATGTTAGCGTTTCACGAGGAAGGGACATCGAAGCCTCTATCCTTTCTTGTCCAAGTGATCAGTGCCTTCCAGGGGCACACAGCTTGATAGACTTACTGATGTGTTTTTACTGGTCTTTCCTCTTCAAAATATACCTCAGGTTCTGAGCTTCCAATGTCATTGTAAGAAAATGTCTCAAACAAGTACTTCTAATCCTTAACCCTTTTCCTAATTACTGCCTATGTACTGAGCTATAGGAAATAATCTGTGAAAAGGTGAGAGTAGCCTGTACCTATTTTTCCAGCTGGGTCATATTTGTGACTTGCCCTGTTGGTGCCCACCCTTGGCCTCACTCGCTGGATTGAACAGGGTTGGCGCTTTGCCATCTTGGCTATCAGAGGCCCTATGAAAGCCAGCGGAGGGCATGTGATAAGATTGGACTGGGAGCCCATCGTTCCCTCCAGACTTCCAATTAATTGTCCCAGGATATGGGGCGATATAATTTTCAGTACCGCCGTACATACAGTGCTTACATGCAATGCTGAATGGTGCTGATGAGTGAGTGACCCAGCATCATCTTTTTTTAAAAGCCAGACCAGAAGGAAAGAAGCCAGCCAGTAGATGTCTCTGTGGCGCTGCGGTTTGGTCTTGTTCTTGGGCACTTAGCACAGATGTCTGTGGATTCAGAAATGCACTGATAAGAAGATTTGCACCTTTTATTTTGGGCAGGTGGGGGAGGGACCAAAGTGCCCTAGAAATATACCAGAAGTCTCCGACAATAAGTTCTCTGTATGATCTAAATATAAACCTTGCCATTAACATCTGTACTTCTGATCTCATCTTAAAAACAAAGAAAGTGTGTTTTACTTACAGAGATGAACAGTTATGAAATGTTGAACAAATTTTTGCAAAATGATCACATTTGTAATTTCAGAAGTATGTATCCAGGGGAAAGATGTTTGGAGAAAAAAGATATCATTTCCTACTCAGCAATTCCAGTCCTTGAATAGCAGAGGAAGTGACACTCTGGAAGGAAATGGGACATTATGAAAGGAGCCCACTGACAGGACAGATAACAACAACTTGGAGAGATTCCAGGGGCCACTGTGAGCTCATGCTTCTCATCTCTTTTACCTTTCAAACATTCTCCTGCTTGATATTAGATATAGAATCCATTTTTTTCTCTTATTAAAACCCTTTTTAATAAGAATTTCCATAACATGTCTTTTCTGTAAGTGTGAATTTTTTAATCAAGCTTTTAAATTAAAATTTTTATTGGCATGATTATGGATTCACATGCAAGTATAAGAAATAAGAGAGATCTGGCATATTCTTTGCACGGTTTTCTCCAATGGACCATTTTGCAAAACTATAGTATCACAAGCAAGACATTGATATTGATACAATCTACCAACCTTATTCAGATTTCCTGTTTTGTGTCTATTTATCTGTGTGTGTGTGTTCAGTTTGACACAGTTTTACCACATGGGTAAATTTGTATGTCTACCATCACACTTGAGATACTAAAAAGAGTCAAAGTTACAGGATCCTGAGTATTTCCCTTTATAATATACCCACCTCCCTCTGGCCTCCTCAGCAGCCCCCTCAGGGTGCCAAACCCTGGCAGTCATTAATCTATCCTGTATTTCTAGTTTTTTGTTTCTCAGATGTTAAATAAGTGGAATCATACTGTAAGTAACCTTTTGGGATTGGCATTTTTATCCTACATAAATCCCTGGATGTTCATGCAGATTGCTCAGTGTATAAGCAGTTTGTTTTTTTTTTTTGGTGAGTCGCTTTCTGAGATATTTATGTACCAGTTTATCTAACTACTGACCTGTTGAAGAATATCTGATCAGATTCTAGTATTTCGCTATTACAGATAAAGTTGCCACGAAATTCACATACAGGTTTTTGTGTGAACATAAATTTTCATTTCTCTGGGATTAGTGCTCAGGAGTGCAATCTCTTGGTCATATGGTATGTTTAGCTTTTATGCTACTATCTAAACTGTTTCAAGAGTGTATCATTTTTAGTTCCTACCTACAGTATATGAGAGATCTAGCTTCTCTGCATCTTTGCCAGCATTTGGTATTATCACATTTTTTTTTTCTTACTTTAGTTATTCTGGTAGATATATACTATATCTCATTACAGTTTTAATTCCATTTCCCTAACAGCTAATGATGTTTGAACATCTTTTCATATGCATATTTGCTAGTTGTGTCTTTTGCCCACTTTCTAACTGGATTTTTTGTTTTGTTTTTTGTTTTACTGTGGATTTTGAGAATTTCTTATATTTTAGATACCAGTCCTTAGTTGGGTATGTGGTTGGCAAATACTATCTCCGCGTTTGTAGTCTGTCTTTTCATCCTCCAGTTTTATGCAACATTCCCTCCCTGCTCACCAGAGAGCCACTGCTGCCTAACATAATAGTGCCGTCCCACATAAACCCTGAAACACACTCACCTCTTCTTCAGAGTCCTGTCTGGATACCAAATCCAGAGATGACACGGGAAATTTGAAGAACGGGGATGTGGCTGGAACTCTCAGAATGGGCTCAGAGCCTGAGAATAGTTGTGTCCCCTGAGAATACTCCTAAAAAGGTTTCTAGTGCAAAAGAGGATCTTAAAAATCAGGCAGGAAGAAGGATTCACTTTATAGATAAGGGCATCCTTATCTATAGCATAACATTATCTAAAGGAAGGGCATCCTTCCTTTGCCACTCCAGCGCTTGCTGACTGAAATCGTGAATAAAGGGGCCACGATGGCAGGAATGGAGACTCTGTCCCACACCCATTTGGCTTGCCCAAAATGTCAGTAGTGCCCCAATTTAAAAACAATGACAGAGGGTACAGTCTGAAATTTTAGCCAAAAACATCGAGGTTTGCTGAATCCTGGCTCGACCAGAACGGCTATACTGGAGATTCTCAGTCTCTTGCCTAATTTTAAGAGCTGAGTCTTTGAATGGAGGCAAGTCTCCAGCCTTTTTTTTTTTTTTTTTTTAATATTTTATTTATTTATTTGACAGAGAGAGACACAGCGAGAGAGGGAACACCAGCAGGGGGAGCGGGAGAGGGAGAAGCAGGCTTCCCGCGGAGCAGGAAGCCCGATGCGGGGCTCGATCCCAGGATCCTGGGATCATGACCTGAGCCGAAGGCAGGCACCCAATGACCGATCCACCCAGGCGCCTCAAGTGTCCAGCCTTTAAGAAAGAATTTTTCTTAGACACTTCCAAATTCTGTGCCCATAGATTTACTTCAGCTTGAAAAAAATTAAAATAACAAATAAATGTCTTTAACATTTTATTATGAAAACATTCAAATACATTCAAAAGGCAACAGACTGTGAACCCTCATATACCTACCACACAGGCACAACAATTATCGGATCCTTTCCCCATATATTTGACAATGACTGTAGCAGATTTCTGTCATGCCTTCCTGAGGATTTTTCTGTTTCTTGCTTGCTTGCTTGCTTTCTTCCTTTCTTTTCTATGCCAGTTTGTATTTCCCCATTGAGAGCACATTCAGTTTGAACCCTGAACATGGTTCAAAGGCCATTAGGGAAATGAGAATTGAACCCATAGTAAGATGCCACTCTATACTCCCTAGGATGATTATAACAGTAATTTTTTAAGGCATAAAATAAAAATTGGAGACAAAGTGGAAAAATTGGAACTCCTATACTTTGCTAGTAGGTTCATAAAATGGTACAATTGCTGTGGAAAACAGTTTGTCACTTTCTCAAAAGTTAAACATAGAGTTACCATATGGCCCAGGAATTCTACGCTTAGGTATATACCCAAAAGAATTAAAAACACACAGGCAAAAACATGTACAAGAATTCTCATAGCAGCATTATTCATAGTAGCCAAAAAGTGGAGACCACCTAAATATCCAGCAACTAATGATGGATAAACAGAAGTGGTATGTCCGTATAATGGAATGTCATTCAGCCGTATAAAGGGATAAAGTAGTAATACATACGAAAACATGGATGAACTTTGAAAATGTTATGCTAAGGGAAAGAATCCAGAAGGAAAAGAACACATGTATCGTGTGATTCGATTTATATAAAATCTCCAGAATAGGCAAATCCATAAAGGAAGAAAGTAGATTAATGGTTGCCAGGGCTTGGGGGAGGAGATAATGGGAAGTGACTGCTAATGAATTTGGAGTTTCTTTGGGGGTGATGAAAATATGCTGGAATTTAATAGTGGCAATGGTTGAACAACCTTGTGAATATACTGAAAACCACTGAATTGTAAGTGGTGAGTTTTATATGTGAATTGTATCTCAATTTTAAAAAGAGCACCGGGCAGTATTTCAGAATCTAGAGACTCAGCACTTCCAAGTCTTTAGAGACTCCCAGCTATCTTCATTTTAGTTGCTGGGATCCCAGCCTTTCTACATCCTCCCCTAATCTTGAAGTAAGAGATCTGCAAGGTTATCCTTTTGGTAGCTTCTGAATTAGAGATCATTCCCTAAAATGAAATCTAAACCTACCTTTCAATGTCATGGCCACCAAAGCAGTGACAAACAGAAAGGAGTTTTTCTCACACCAGGCACACAGTATTCCTGAGTTTTATTGTGTGCCACATCAAAGAATTTTGAATTTTGAGATTAGACTGCCTTGTTTTGTCTTATTCCCCCTTCCCCACCCCAGTTTTGACATTCCTAATCACTTTGATATTGGTTGGCCTTCCCAGAGCTCCCTGTTGGGCTGATAAATGGTCTTAAATGATGGTAGATCACATGATTTGTTATTTATTCACTGCTCACCTAAGGGTGCCATTTTCCTTTCCTGGAGTATAGCCAAACTTTTTCTGTCATTAGCCCCATTTTGATTCTCTAGCCCATTCCAAATATGCCATAATCCCTCAAGCAAATATACTTACAGTGCTTTTTACAGTCCTGATACCTGTATCAATTAAGATTCTTTTGTAAGCCAAAGAAATTGAGTCTATTGAATTCATACCACAATAAATAAGGGGAGTACTAATAAGTAGCTCACCAGGAAAATTGCAAAAAAAACACAAAGAACTAAGTGTTCAAGTCTGGGGAAAGACAGGAACCAGGGCAGCTGAAGGAACCACAGTAGAAAGAGCTCAGTGGCCATCACAAGACTTTCTCCAATTATCATTTATCACTGTGTGCTATACTTTTTTTTTTTCCAATTCAAATAATCTGCAAAAAAAACTTCCAGAAGGCATGGACCATGTACACCCCTGAGGAATGGTGGGAGCAGAGGCATGAAGAGAGGGAAACTTGCTGGGGAGATAAATTTCATAATTATAACCTTTGTTTTCATAACTTTGTGATGAACATCCTTGAACTTAATTCCTTGCCTAAATGTCAAGTATTTCTTTAGGTTGGATACCTAGAAGTGAATTTGTTGGGTCAAGAATTTGGAAAGTAAAATGAAGGTACAATTGCAACTCATGTCATTATAATAATTGCCCCTGAAAGGCTCTACCAATTTACAAGCTTCAAAATATACAAAACAACCACCTCGCTGTCTTCTATCAACATTAGTTACTTCCCTTTCAAAGAGATTTGACAATTTGGTAGGCTAGAAGTAACATCCCTTTGTTACTTGATTTAGGGCTAGCATATAATAATCTAAAATATAATTTAAGACAATCAAAAATTTCTTCTTTAAACTTTTTCAGATTTCTTTTTAATAATATGGGATTTATTTTCACATATTCAGAAAAGTACCAGATTTTAAAATAAATAATTTTATTACATTTAATTAGGTTTTACGGTTAATTAATTTGGAGGGGACTAAAATTATCAACAATTATCAGATCATTTCCCCATATATTTTAACATATTCAGTTGTTTAATAGTCTCTCCAGTGACCATACACATTTTGTAGCCAGTTTTATAAATCTTTAGAGGAAAAAGAATTAACTCACAAATGAAATTTTGTCATTGACATTTTGATTCTAAGCCTAGAAAAATTCAAGAATATGATATAAAATCTAAAAGTCAATAAGTTACGTGTGATTCTCCCATGTAACTGTTTTAGTGTTTATAATGTAATTTACAGTTCAATAACCAAGTGAAAAAATGGACATTCCACAGTGATAGAGTGTAAATTTGAGAAGTCTTGACTGGTTGG
Organism: Neomonachus schauinslandi; assembly: GCF_002201575.2. Lineage (NCBI taxonomy): Eukaryota > Metazoa > Chordata > Mammalia > Carnivora > Phocidae > Neomonachus > Neomonachus schauinslandi. Next base: position 20,302,695 of record NC_058416.1, on the reverse strand, counting down.
CAGTGGAACTTATGTCAATGTTTAATGAGGAAGAAGGAAAATCATGAGAGACATCAAAAAAGAAGGCTTTTTAGAGAAGAAATTAGATATAAATAAAAAGTAAAAGATCTTCAGTCTTGTGTAGTGTAATAGTTTGTCAAAACCCCAGATTAGAGCCAGAGTTGGGATTGTTGGCAACATAGTTGGAATGGTAGACCCATCATTCATCTGAGAGAAAGCACAGAAAGACTGCCTCTCAGGACTGGTTGCATAGCAACCAATAGGGATGTGGTAGCTGGAAAAGTCTAAGCTGGGAAGGAACCAGGTCAGTGACAGTGGAGGGGCAAGGGAATTCTGCAACCACAGGGTAGCGTCAGCATTTCTGAGGGAAATCACTCCATAGGAAGATCCCTGGAGGTTTAAAGGGGAATAAAATCACAGATTTCAAATCAAAAGAGATCTAGCTGCTGAAACTTTTCTCTCTACATTTCCAGAGAAGTTTTATAGTTTAGGGGAAAAGTAGGTTAGGGGATTATTTGGGTAAGGAGATTGTTATTACTCCTAGAATACAAGTATTTTTGAAATAAGGCGAACGAAGAGCAGAAGAACCCAGTTAAGGGATTTTGGTCTCAATCTTAAATGAGCATTGTATTCCATGTTTTAAAAGCTGCAAGAGAAAAAAAGACATAAAGGAAGAGAACCATGTGATACTGAAAATAATCCTTCACACACACACACACGCACACACTCTTTCACACATCCAGGATCACGTTTTCGACAATCTATTCAATAAATAATAGTTTCTCTCTTAGTCCATTCAGGCTGCTATCACAAATACCATAAACTAGGTAGCTTATATACGACAGAAATTTCTCACAGTTCTAGAGGCTAGCAAGTCCAAGATCTAGTTAATTAACACATCCATCACTTTACATATTTATCTTTTTTTTTTGGTAGGGGGGACAACATTTAAGTTCTATTCTCTCTCTTTTTTTTTTTTAAAGATTTTATTTATTTATTTGACAGAGAGATAGCGAGAGCAGGAACACAAGCAGGGGGAGTGGGAGAGCGAGAAGCAGACCCCCTGCCGAGCAGGGAGCCCGATGTGGGACTCGATCCCAGGACCCTGGGATCATGACCTGAGCCGAAGGCAGACGCTTAACGACTGAGCCACCCAGGCGCCCTAAGTTCTATTCTCTTAATAAATTTCAATGATAGAACACAGTGCACCTCTTGAATTTTGTTCCATGTGAATGTGCTACCTATATAAGAATACATAATAAACTTAAAAAGCAAACAAACAAAAGAGGCCCAAGATCAAGATGGTGGCAGATTTGGTGTCTGGTCAGGGCCACTTCCTGGCTTCTAGATTGCTGTCTTTTCCATACACCCTCCCATATCAGAAGGGTGAGGGTGCTCTCTGGCGCCTCTTTGACAAGGGTATGAATTCCATTCAGGAGGGCTCCATCCTCATGACCTAATCACCTCCCAAGCCTCCCCCCACCCTCCAAATACCACCATATTGGGGATTAGGTTTCAACAGAGAAGTTTGGGGGAGACAAAAATATTCAATCTGGAGCAGTTTCCTACTATAGTTAATTGCAATGGAGGCATAAAAGGAATTAAAAGTTAGTCTCTGTCCTCAAGACAATTGTAACATAATTGGGGGAATAAGGCCCAAATAGGTGGGAGGTTTGAATAAATGAGAAAGAAGTAAACAAACATTCATCAAGTGTTCCATGTACTATGTATGTTTTATGTATTATGTGTGTGCTATGTTCTATGTATGTTAATAACTTCATATATTTTTTCATTATCTTGATAATGATTCTTTAAGTTAATGTTTTTTGTTTTGCATGATGGACTCCTTTGAAGATCTGATGAAATTTATGACCTATAGAAAAAAATGAAACTATATATATTATATATACACACACACACATATATATATACACATATATATATATGACATTTTGCTTATAATATTCAGGTGACTTTAGGACTTTGAATTTTGTTCATTGAACTTCAAGTAAGAAATGGAGACTTATGGAGCATTGCTCTTCATTTAATTAAGAATGAAACCAACCCATAAAAGTTTGCATGTTTACTCTAAAGTCATACAACAATAATGCATTTGGGATCAAACACCTCGTTCACTTCATATAAGAAATACCTGTAGTTAACCAAGCCATAAGAAGAAATATGACAGGGACGCCTGGGTGGCTCAGTCGTTAAGCGTCTGCCTTCGGCTCAGGTCATGGTCCCAGGGTCCTGGGATCAAGCCCCGCATTGGGCTCCTTGCTCAGCGGGAAGCCTGCTTCCCCCTCTCCCACTCCCCCTGCCTGTGTTCCCTCTTTCACTATCTCTGTCTGTCAAATAAATAAATCAAATCTTAAAAAAAAGAGAAAGAAATATGACATACCAAACTTATAAAAATTATATTAAACCTTATAGAAATGTATTAGAAACTTTGCAGAAAGGCTCTAGGGTATCTCTAGGATGTTCTTGCTGTCTCTATAACAGATTGTCTCTTTCACTAGAGCTTTCCCTACTAAATATTGATGAAGTCTTTCTGGAAATTTTAATTAAAGGTTTTTTTTGAGGTCAGTGCCTGAATGAATGTTTTTTTTCCATTCTCAAGTAAAAAAAAAATCACTCATACTCGCTCGAGCAGATAAATATTTTAATCAATTAATGAGTTAAAAAAAGAAAGATAAAGGGATAGTTCATGGAACATGAAAAAGGAAGAATGGAACCCTTGGAACAGGAGAGCTAGCAAGGGGCCAAGGGTACTTCTCTCTCCCTCTCCTTCCTGGGATCCCCCGCCTCTCATCCCTGCATCTCTGAGCACATGTTAGACAACAGGTGAACTTAGCTCTCAGGTTCCCTTGTGCTCACTTCCAGCAATTAGAAATACCTGGCATCTACCTTTCTTAATCTCTTTAATTCTAAAATTTACTCCAATATCCTGGAAGAGATCATTTTATTTATTCAGTTTGGGTCATTTTTTAACTTTCATGTAATCAGCTATTGTTGGGGGGAAAGGCAGGAATCAACTAGTAAAAACATGATGTTAGGGATTCATCTTATGAGTGCCTAGGATGTGGGGAGCATTGACACTGAAGGGTGTCGATACAGGGCCGCATAGTAAACATTTTGGAGTTTGTGAGCCAGATGGTCTCTGTCACAAATGCTCAACTCTTGGTGTAGCACAAAAGCAGCCATACCCCATATATTAACAAGTGAGAGCATCTGTGAGCCATTAAAACATTATGGACATGGAAGCTGAATTGCATGGACCACGATACATTATTCTTCTTTTGCTTTTTTTTTTTAATCCAACCATTTCAAAATGTAAAAAAAAAAAAAAATTCTTAGCTTGCAAGATATATAAAAGGAGGCTGCCGGCCAGATTTCACCAATGGGCCATAGAGTGCAAACTCTTTGTTTAGCAGAAGGGCTCACCCCTTATGAAGTTTTGGGGGGACTTTCTTCCATCTAGCAATTTGCAGATCCACTCTTTCTTCATCTTGCTATCCCCCATCTCAGCACGTGACTTCTAAGGTTGCCATAGCAAGGGGAAAGGAAGAATACAAGGAGAACACATACTCTTAACTGTCTTGACCTAGGAGTGACACATACGATACATCCTTTCTTACAACCCATTGGCTAGAACGAGTCACGTAACTCTGAGCTAATTATGTGGGAAGTTGGGGAGTATAGGCCAGTAGATGTGGTCTCTGGTAAATAGCAGCAACCTATGCTTGCTGTAGTATTAAACCAAATAGTGGCCAGTAATTTATCTTTATGACTATCAATCAAAAACTTCAAGTTTTATATTTCTCTTTGTTTATTCTTCATTGTACAACTGGATGCACGTAACTGCAGAAAACTCTCCTCCCAAGTATTACTGTAAAACTAATGAATATAGACCAAGTATAGTAAACTTAATTAAGGTGTGAGATAGAATTCAATTCATTCTCTTTTCTGAGATTATTTGGTAGTACTTCTGTGTTTATTTGTGTGGCTGCCTTATAAAATGCTGAAGTCTGTATTTTATGCTCATTGTATCCTAGAAACCCTCCATATCTACAGCTCACTAAAATGAATAGAAAACATTTTCCAGGGGGTGCCTGGGTGGCTCAGTCATGAGGCGTCTGCCTTCGGCTCAGGTCATGATCCCAGGGTCCTGGGATCGAGCCCCACATCGGGCTCCCTGCTTGGCAAGGAGCCTGCTTCTCCCTCTCCCACTCCCCCTGCTTGTGTTCCCTCTCTCACTGTGTCTCTCTCTGTCAAATAAATAAATAAAACCTTAAAAAAAAAAAAAAGAAAAGAAAAGAAAACATTTTCCATTACCCCGTACTAGATGCCACTTAAAATGCCCTTGCAAAAATAATGTCCACTTTTGCAATGTCATAATGCCTACATTTTCCTATTAGTTTACTCTGACCTTTGCCTTTTTAATTAATTAAATCCAAATTCTTTGATATTCCTGATAGCTAATCTTCTCCATTAGTTGACCTCATCTCATTTATCATCCTGGTATACAACCTTCAAGTAACATAGCTTATCTCTTTACCATTCTTGATTTATTTCTGTATTGTTCTGCTGTGTAAAAATCAGCTTTCTGCAGCCATTACTTTCTGCCTTTCCTTATCTTATGTCTCCTTCACATCAACTTTTATGTTTCCCTACTTTCTGAAGCCTTACTAGATGAGCCTGTCCTCATAGAACCCATTCCTACTCTTGATTGCTCCACACCACTGAGGAGCTGAATCATTCTATTCATCACTTAATAATATAATGACATACATTTTTATAGAATATTTTTAAGTCTTATTTCCCCATTTAGATTATAGGTTTTTTTTTTTAAATGACTGGGCTAGTCTCTTTCCTATTCAACACAAAGTTGATTACTATCGTAAGATTCTCTCATTTTTGATATTAATCATTCAGACTATAAGGGAAAATAGAAAAGACCATAACATATTTTATATTTAACACTTTTCAGAAATAAAAATATTATCAAATGTTATTTACACATATTGCTGAATTTGAGAAGAATTTCTTCTTATGAGTCAGTTACTAGAAAATGCTATCTAGAAGACAGATGGTCAATGCATTATGGGCATGTTCTAAAAGCATTTATAATCATTTAATTTAAAGCTTTCCTCACAAGAATGAGCCCATGTACATGCATCATTTTATGGGGAACATTTTATAGCACTGCACAAATATTAAAGATGCAGCAGGCATGTAGTTTTGAAAATAAAGGGTTCCAAAAATGATTTGACACTTTTCTCCATGGAATCTTCACCTTCTTAGGAAAGAAAGTTGTGATCAAAATTTTTCATTTTCATACATAGAGAAGACAAGGGTAACAGTGAAGTGTATTCATAGCTTTTGTAAGAAGAGAAATAGCTTAAAAGGAGAAGTATAGATCAGAGTACAAGGAAGGTGAGTTAGTAGCTAAGCAACGTGCTGCAGAATCAGAGGCTATAAATTGTAATTACAACGTCTTACATTGGTAGTGCTTTCCAGCTGAGAGCTCAAAGTATACCCAGGCTAACAACTTGGTCCCAAACCGAGTCATTCACCCTCAGTTTAGTCATCTGAGAAATGAAGATGGAGTAATGACGTACTAACAATTATAAAGATAACTTCAACAGGGAAGAGAGATGAAAAGAAATTAATTCCGGATGTGAGCAAGGCTGGTGACTCAATATTAAAATGAAAGAAACCAGAAGAAATGTAAGAGATACCAAAAAAATGCCTCTGATTTCAAAAAATTCTCTCCAATTGCTTCAGACTCTTATTTCAATGACTTCTAATGATGTAATTTTGGAAACTGTTAGTTTTTAAACATCTTGATCCAATAGAAAGTGGTCTCAAGTTTCATGAAGTATTATACAGAGAATTACTTTTGAAGGTTAAATTGTTATTTTAGATTTATTTGAAATAAAGATCTGCAAAAACATTTTATACTAGAAAAAGAAAAGACTGATTTTAAATATAAAAGTATTTTTCATTTTAGCTCCTTTGTATTATGGCCAAATAAAAAGTACTGAATTTAGAACTGATACAAGCAACAAGACTAGCTTGAGACTGTGGCATTGATTAGCTCCATGCCTTAGTTTCCATGCTTATTTTCTTAATCATTAATTGGGCTGAACATCTTTGCATATATTAATTCCTTTCCGATATTAAAGCACTGGGAAGATGATGTAATATCTCATTTATTCCATTCCAACTCAACGGTTACATATTAACGTATTGGGATTTTAGGATCTGCTAAAATTAGGATTCTTCCACCTGCTGGCCAGAGAGCACCTTGGCTTTTTTCATCACAATGAGAAGGAAATTTTATACAAATATTCAAAATGTGTCACCCTCCCCTTATTCTCATTTAAGAGCAATGACCAAAGGATATTTAGGTATTGTTATCTGGCCTTTACCTGAAGGTAGGATACTTCATGCATCTGGATCACCTTGGGCTCTAGAGCTGATATGGATTTCTCATACATGGTATTCAGAGAAAGACCAAGAACTTGCCCATTTGCCCAAAACTAAGTCCCTAGAGGTTACAACTACCTTTACAGCAATTGCAGGAGAACCCTTGATCCAGTGTTGTAACATTCCAGGTCTGTGACCTCCACTCAGGTGAAATTCCACTAGATCTGTTACTTTATTTGGAGAAACAGGAACAAGCTTCCCTTATAGAAATCTGATAGATACATATTTTAATGAAATAATTCCGTAGGATTCCCAGTCAACAGAATATCTTGCTGGAGATTTGCACATGATATTCTCTCTCAGGGGAAATATGCAGATACTTTTTGCTGTACGTCAAAACTACTTTGCCTAGAATACATTCATTTCTCAAATATTGCCTTAATGGAGAAGTCTTCCCTAATCATCATTTGTAAAATAGATCACATACCTATACTATCACTTTTACTTATGCTCTTACTCTGCTTTATTTTTCATAGTGCTTATTATCGTCTGAAATACACACACGCGCACACACACACACACACGCACACACACATTTGTTAACTTTCTGTCTCTCCAGAATAGAAATAAACTTCACAAGAGCAGGGAATTTGCTTATTTATTGCCTAGATTAATTTAGTAATAGTAGGTTCTTAACACATGTTCATTTAATAAATGGCTGCATGAATGGATGGAAGGATGGATGGATGGACAGATAGTATTTGGTAGTTCTCAGTGCATGACAAAACCAACATATTCCACAGAAGTTCTTATTCATGGAGAAGAGTGATTAGTAAAACGTCATAGAAAGTGGAGGACCTGATGTTAACTTTGAAAGAGGTAGATAGGGAAAAGAGATAGGAGAACATTCCAGAAAGAGAGAAAATTATTCGATTATAGATGCAAAATGGGGATATGTACATGTGTTTGTGATGCTTGAAGACCAGAGATGTAGCCATCAGGGTTTGTATGAGGGAATGTTGTGAATACTGGTTGGGAAGGTAGATTCAGGCCGTTTTTAAAAGACATTTGATGCTCGATTTAAACATTTTGAGTTTTATTCCCTTAATAATGGGGAGCCACTGAAGGGCAACAAGCAAAGGGAAGCAACATAAAAAATGGATAAATTGAAAAGATAAAGTTGAAAAGGAGTAGATTGAAAATATAGGTGACTAAAGAGATGAAGAACACTTGGGAGCTATTTCAATGACAAATAGACAAGTGGTGAATTCCAGATTTAAATGGTAAAAGTGGATTTCTTTTTTAAAGGAGGATACATACAAGTGATAACATACATGAGAAATCAAGCAAATCAATACCATTTCTTTCTAAGCCCTTAGGAGAATAATGGAACCCATCTTCTTCATTAAGATGCTAAATATATTTAATCCTGTAACACTTTATATTCATCATTTAATAACTTGGAGTAGTAAAAGGAATTACTTAAAAAAACCCCAAAAAACCTGACATTGAATAAAACAATTTTTCTAGTTTATCTTGGTGAGTTTTATGTATTGTTTATAGTCTTCATATTTTATTTAGTCAAAGTCAAAAACAGAATCAGATGATGATGATCTCCGTAGCTGAAGTCTTGGCAAGTTGTCACATGATCAGGACTGGTTCTCATACGGCTTGGATGTTTTTGGAAGGATGGATAGGATAAGACTTTAAAATCTCTTTGAGCTCTGTAAATCTGTGAAACTCTAAACAAAAATATCAGCAATTAGAAAAGAAACAGAACAAGAGAAAACCTTGATTTCTTTCAGTAAAGTTCATCTTTAATCAAATTCCTTTTGTTAATCCAAGAAAATGAGAAAGAGGAAATTTAAAAGAGGATATAAAGAAGGAGTAAATATGGTAGAGAATGAGTTTATGCTGGCTAAGTCCAATGACCATTTTCAATTTAACACTGAAGTCACAATGTGTTTTTGACTCCTTTTTCGTATGCTACATGGTGAAGAGTCTGTCTCCTGGTTGTCAGGATAATGAATATCAATCTGAAGATACCCTAAGGTATTATTTTTTCAGTGAATTTACCTATGCCTTCTGCATATGGCTATTCACTGCAGTCAACAGTTTTATAGTCAAGTGGCAATGCATTTCATTTACAAATGTTGATGTGGAATTAAACTTTATAATGCCAAATGGGACTGATGTATTCCCTTCCAGCAAGATCACTGCAATGAAAATACTAACTTTCACTAAGAAATTCTGTTGATGGTCAGTGCTCTAATTTTAGGTGTTACACGTAAAAAGGGATTTTACTAATCTTTTATATTTTTATTGCTTTTCAAAAATCGGACAAGTGAGATAAAACATCACAAAATATCTTTGTTACGCTGGAGTAGGTAGATTCTTAATTAGGACACTGAAACAAATTAACCATAAAAGATAAAAATGATAAACTGGATTATATTGAAATAAAAAATATTCTTCAAAAGGTATCTTTAAAAAGTTAAAAAGCAACCCACAGAATGAGAACAGATATTTACAATATATATATTTGCACAAATATAAATAAATAAATAACTCAGTAGAAAAACAGGCAAATGAATAGGCACTTCACAGAAGCGTATCTAAACGGTGATTAAATCTCTGAAAAGGTGCTTAACTTTATTAGTGATTTTTGATAAAGTACAAATTAAACCATAACTAGATACCACTAAAAAACCACCAGAATGATCAGGTGAAAAAGGCTGATAATACCAAGTTTTGGCAAGGATGTAGAGTAAACTGAACTTCATACAACATAGGTGGTAGTGGAAATCGATAAAACCACTTTTGAAAACTGCTTGGCAATATCTTCTCAAGAATAACATAGGCAGGGGCGCCTGGGTGGCTCAGTCATTAAGCGTCTTCCTTCAGCTCAGGTCATGATCCCAGGGTCCTGGGATTGAGCCCCGCATTGGGCTCCCTACTCAGCGGGAAGCCTGCTTCTCCCTCTCCCACTGCCCCTGCTTGTGTTCCTGCTCTCGCTATCTCTCTCTCTGTCAAATAAATAAATAAAATCTTAAAAAAAAAAACAAAAAGAAAAGAATAACAAATGCAAAGCCTTTAGCTAGCAGTTCTGCAGTTCTGTTTCTGGGTATATACCTAGCAGACATGTGTACGTATGTTCGTTCCACAAAAGACATATAGAAGAATGTTCAGTGCAGCACTGTGTATATTGCTCCTAAACGGAGTCATTACCCAAATAGCCATCAATGGTAGATTGAATAAATAAATTCTGGAATGTTACCTCAGTGGTGGAGAGTATTGAGAATGAAAAATCTGAAGCTATAATAAAGATGATGCTAAATCATAATGTTGAGCAAAGGAGCCACATACAAAAAAAATTACTGAGCATGCGATTTCTTTAATATAAAACAAAAGTAAACATATTAGTCATCAGATGTTAGAATGATTACCTTCTGAGGGGAGACAATGTTTCTTATTGGGAAGGAAACACAAGAAAGCTTCTTAGGTGTGGGGAGCATTCTGTTTCATGATCTGACTGAGGTTTCTACCTCAGCTTGTGGAAATTCATCAAGCTATATACACTTAGGCATACTTCTCTCTACACCTGTTTGTGTGTGTGTGTGCATGGGTGCGTGCACAAAACACACATTATGTTCAGTAAAAGGTTAAAAATACCTTAGACAAGTAGGATGTGACTAACAGATATCAGTAGAAGTTTCACAAAGTAGAGAAATAAAATAATGCACTTCATTTCCCCCTCTCTTCTCCCTCCCCTGATGTTATTCTCTGTCTGTCCAGAAGTAATCACATAAATCATTAGGCATCTTTCCATTTCTAACCATGGCATTTACACACATAAATACATACAAGTAATAGTATGAAAATGTAATTAAATTATGTTTTATGTATTGTTCTTTAATCAATAACATCAACTTGCTCTTTAATAGATTTAGCAGTATATAATGCCACAAATAAAGTATGGCAGTGAGTGAATTTCCCTAACCTTTTGTCACTTATGTATGGAATCAATCTTTTTAATTTTTGACAATGGGATGGACAAAATTCATTTCAGTTAGAATGTCCCAGATTTGTAATGAGGTTGAAAATTTTTCCCTTGAAATACATAGCCATCCAAGCCTCACTCAAAAAAATAGAAAAATCCCGAATTCACCAACTAACTCTACACCTTAAAGAACTAGAGAAAAAGCAACAAATGATGCCTAAGCCACACATTAGAAGAGAAATAATTAAAGTTAGAGCAGAAATCAATGAATTAGAAACCAGAAACACAGTAGATCAGATCAACGAAACTAGAAGTTGGTTCTTTGAAAGAATTAATAAGATCGATAAACCACTGGCCAGACTCAACCAAAAGAAAAGAGAAAGGATCCAAATTAAGAAAATTATGAATGAAAGGGGAGAGATCACGGTTAACACCAAGGAAATAGAAACAATTATGAGAAATTATTATCAACAACTATATGCCAATGAACTGAGCAATCTGGATGAAATGGAGGCCTTCCTGGAAACCTATAAGCTGCCAAGACTGAAACAGGAAGAAACTGACAACCTGAATAGGCCAATAACCAGTAACGAGATTGAAGCAGTGATCAAAAACCTCCCAAAAAACAACAGTCCAGGGCCTGATGGTTTCCCTGGGGAATTCTACCAAACATTCAAAGAAGAAACAATACCTATTCTACTGAAGCTGTTTCAAAAAATAGAAACAGAAGGAAAACTTCCAAACTCATTCTATGAGGCCAGCATTACCTTAATCCCCAAACCAGGAAAGACCCCATCAAAAAGGAGAATTTCAGACCGATATCCCTGATGAGTATGGATTCCAAAATCCTCAACAAAATCCTAGCTAATAGGATCCAACAATACATTAAAAGGATCATCCACCACGACCAAGTGGGATTTATCCCCGGGATGCAAGGGTGGTTCAACATTCGCAAATCAATCAATGTGATAGAACACATTAATAAGAGGAGGGAGAAGAACCATATGGTCCTCTCAATTGATGCAGAAAAAGCATTTGACAAAATACATCATCCTTTCCTGATTAAAACTCTTCAGAGTATAGGGATAGAGGGAACATTTCTCAAGTTCATAAAATCCATCTATGAAAAACCCACAGCAAATATCATCCTCAATGGGGAAAAGCTGAGAGCCTTTCCCGTAAGACCAGGAACACATCAAGGATGCCCACTCTTGCCACTATTGTTCAACATAGTATTAGAAGTCCTAGCCACAGCAATCAGACAACAAAAAGAAATAAAAGGTATTCAAATTGGCAAAGAAGTCAAACTCTCTCTTTTTGCAGATGACATGATACTTTATGTGCAAAACCCAAAAGACTCCACCGCCAAATTACTAGAACTCATACAGCAATTCAGTAATGTGGCAGCATACAAAATCAATGCACAGAAATCACTTGCTTTCTTATACAGTAACAATGCAACTGTAGAAAGAGAAATTAGAGAAACGATTCCATTTACAATAGCACCAAAAACCATAAGATACCTCAGAATAAACCTAACCAAAGAGGTAAAGGATCTATACTCTAGGAACTACAAAACACTCATGAAAGAAATTGAAGACACAAAAAGATGGAAAAATATTCCATGCTCATGGATCGAAGAATAAACATTGTTAAAATGTCTATGCTACCCAGAGCAATCTATACCTTCAATGCCATCCTGATCAAAATTCCAATGACATTTTTCAAAGTGCTGGAACAAACAATCCTAAAATTTGTATGGAATCAGAAAAGACCCTGAATCGCCAAGGAGATGTTGAAAAAGAAAAACAAAGCTGGGGGCATCACGTTGCCCGATTTCAAGCTATATTACAAAGCTGTAATCACTAAGACGGCATGGTACTTGGCACAAAAACAGACATATAGACCAATGGAACAGAATGGAGAACTCAGATATGGACCCTCAACTCTATGGTCAAATAATCTTTGACAAAGCAGGAAAAAACATGCAATGGAAAAAAGACAGTCTCTTCAATAAATGGTGCTGGGAAAATTGGACAGCCACATGCAGAAGAATGAAACTCGACCATTCTCTAATACCACTCACAAAGATAAACTCAAAGTGGATGAAAGATCTCAATGTAAGACAGGAATCCATCAAAATCCTAGAGGAGAACATAGGCAGTAACCTCTTTGACATCACCCACAGGAACTTCTTTCAAGATACATCTCCAAAAGCTAGTGAAACAAAAGCAAAAATGAACTTTTGGGACTTCATCAAGATAAAAAGCTTCTGCACAGCAGAGGAAACAGTCAACAAAACAAAGAGGCAACCCACAAAATGGGAGAAGATATTTGCAAATGACACTACAGATAAAGGGCTGGTATCCAAGATCTATAAAGAACTTCTCAAAGTCAACACCCAAAAAACAAATAATCAAGTCAAAAAGTGGGCAGAAGATATGAAAAGACACATCTCTGAAGAAGACATACAAATGGCTAACAGACACATGAAAAAAATGTTCATCATCATTAGCCATCAGGGAAATCCAAATCAAAACCACACTGAGATACCACCTTACACCAGTTAGAATGGCAAAAGTTGACAGGGCAAGAAACAACAAATGTTGGAGAGGTTGTGGAGAAAGGGGAACCCTCTTACACTGTTGGTGGGAATGCAAGTTGGTACAGCCACTTTGGAAAACAGTGTGGAGGTTCCTCAAAAATTTAAAAATAGAGCTACCCTATGACCCAGCAATTGCACTCCTGGGTATTTACCCCAAAGACACAGATGTAGTGAAAAGAAGGGCCATATGCACCCCAATGTTCATAGCAGCAATGTCCGCAATAGCCAGACTGTGGAAAGAGCCGAGATGCCCTTCAACAGATGAATGGATAAAGAAGATGTGGTCCATATATACAATGGAATATTACTCAGCCATCAGAAAGGATGAATACCCAACTTTTACATCAACATGGGTGGGACTGGAGGAGATTATGCTAAGTGAAGTAAGTCAAGCAGAGAAAGTCAATTATCTTATGGTTTCACTTATTTGTGGAACGTAGGGAATAGCATGGAGGACATTAGGAGAAGGCAGGGAAAAATGGGGGGGGGGGAATTGGAGGGAGAGATGAACCATGAGAGACTATGGACTCTGAGAAACAAACAGGGTTTTAGAGGGGAGGGGGAGGGGGATTGGTTAGCCCAGTGATGGGTATTAAGGAGGGCACGTACTGCATGGAGCACTGGGTGTTATACGAAAACAATGGATCATGGATCACCACATCAAAAACTAATGATGTATTGTATGGTGACTAACATAACATAATAAAAATTAAAAAAAAAAAAGAAAATCTTTGCCTTTACCTTATTGGTAGATCTCCTTTGGAAATTTGCCGCTCATCTAACTTGGCCATTTTTCTCTTAGGTGGCTTATTTTTACTTTCTTTAATTTGATATTGTTCTCTATTAATTATAGATATTAATCTTTATTCTGATATTTAGTTTATATTTAATTTTTATATATTTAAACAATTTTATATATCACTTAATGACTTCTAGGTTTAGTGTGTTGCTTAGAAAAACTTCAGAATATAAAAATAATCCATTATAGTTTCTTTTTAAATTCATTTTAAGAATTATTATTACTCAAATTACATTTGAATTTATTTTTGTGTATAGACTGATGAAAGTATCTGACATCTTTTCCCCAAATGGATGGCCAATTGTGTCAATACTATTTGTGGAGTTATCTATCCTTTCCCTACTGATTTTAAACTTTACCTTTGTCATAAACTACATTTTCATATGTACATGTCTCTGTTTTGTGCTTATTCACTGTGAAATGTGTAGATTTCTGCACCAATGCCACAATTTTCAAAGTTAATCTAGTTTTATGGTGTGCTTTGGTAGCGAACAGGGCAGAGAAAGCTAATTATTCTTTTCAAAATCAGGTTGTTAATTCTTATAAAAATTCTTTTGGTGCTATTCATTAGCATTACATTTATAGATAAATTAGTGAGACTTCTTCCCTACAATATTAAATTCTTTCAATACAGGAACTTATGCTCTCTGTCTTAATCAAGTCTTCCTTTATGTTCTTTAGTAAAGATCTATAGTTTTCTTCATGCAGTTCTGTAGTTTTTGTTCATTTCTAGTTGGGTTTGCATTTTGGTGTTTTATATAGTATTGTTGCTATTATGGATAGCTTTTCTGTTTTTCAAATTATCTTCTTTAATTATCAAATAATGGTAATATTAGAAAAAAACATTTTGTAATTCACAATTTCACCACCTTAACAAAACAAGTATTTTCATTACATTGTAATCCCTTCCAGGGATTTGTCCATATGGCTGAATTTTTTTTCCAGTTTTATTGAGGAAATAATTGACATATATCACTGTATAAATTTAAGGCATACATGATGGCTTGATTTACATATATTGTGAAATGATTACCATAATAGGTTCAACTAACATCCATCTTCCTATATAGGTACAATAAAAAGAAAAGAGAAGAATAAAGGAAAAAAAATCTCTCCTTGTGATGAGAACTCCTAGGATTTACTCGCTGAACAGCCTTCCTGTATGTTATACAGCACTCTTAGCTACGATTGTCATATACATCATAGCCCTATAGCACTTCCTTTTCTTTAAGATTTTATTTATTTATTTGAGGGAGAAAGAGTGAGCACTCAAGAGCACAGGTAGGGGGGGAGGGGCAGAGGGAGAAGGAGACGCAGACTCTCTGCTGAGCCAGGAGCGTGGGGCTTGAATCCAGGACCCTGGGATCATGACCTGAGCCGAAGGCAGACGCTTAACTGACCGAGCCACCCAGGTGCCCCAGCGCTAGCACTTATTTATCTTATTAACTGGATGTTTGTACCTTTTGACCACCTTCTTCCATCTTCAATAATATTTTTATTTCATTGGTTATAGGTTTATGGTCTTATGTAGGTAGCTTCTGAATGCATGGAATGGCCACATTCCTCTCTTTACTTAGCCATTCCATGTGACTTGGACTTAAGGGCCTCCCGCACTTACCACTTACTTGACTCTAGACATTGTTCAAACCAAGTTCCACCTGAACTCCAATTATCCCATCCATCCCTCTTAGACCAGCCTGTCCTTCTCTTCCAGGACTGTCAGGATCAATGTTGCATTTACACCAGATCCATTGGTTTTATATTTAGCATGGTACTAAGTTGCATGATTTAAAAAATATATAATTAAGGAAGAAACAGCTGTAAGAAATCTTTTGTTATTATTGTTGCAAAATTACTCTAAACTTTTCTCAGAATAACAGTGAATGGAACCTGAAAAAGAGAGATCTAACAAAGGAACATTTTTCCTCCTGGTGCACTTAGCACACTGTATCCCCTAACTCACCCATGATTACTCCCACCTTAGTGAGATTTTTAAAACCATGTTCTTCAAGGCTGTTTTGGTGTCATAATTGTATGTGTGCCTCTCAGCGGCTAGAGGAGTGTTGCTGGAGAAAAGATGTTTTTTGATAATGTCTGATTCTTTAGGACGCATGGCTGAAGATCTGTCAGAGAAGATGCTTCCAATACTTCTTCGATTATTAAATCACCCATGGCAGGGTCGGTGCTTAATTAACCTGCAGCTGTGATAGGATAATTCCAAGCCTAACACTGCCATCGAATTAGCTGGCATTCAAATTCAATCCACTTTTGAGGAAAAATTTTACACTATTTTACAAATGGGAATGTAGTGTAAACAAATATGAATTTATATGATAAAATGGGAACTACACACAATGAAATTGGGTGATATTCACATAATTTTAAATAGATATGTTTTCTTTTATGATGGAGTTTTGAATATGTTGAATTAAATAGATAATTGATCTTATTCTTTCTGTGTGGGGTCTCTTCTGATTTTATTTTGGGGAGTCAGACAATGATTACCTTATCTGTGTGCGTTAATTGGTCATTTTTACCTAAACTGCAATGAAGTAAATTAATTGCCTATCTCCTGTGGGTGTTTTGGGGGGGTAACTAAGTCAATCAAATATTTATTTCAAAAGATAAAGACCTAGGCTCATGAATTTAACGCAGGTCCTTCAAAGTAAATGATTGGAATTGGGCAAAGTCTGTGAAATAATAGTCTAAGATTGGTGGGCACAATCTTGAAAGATCTTGAAGATAATGTCGATAAGCAAACTCTTGTTTGATAAGCAAGCTGTTTGCCCAGATGAGCAAACTCTTTTCCTGGGTAAATGGGTTTGCAAGAATTTTCTAAAGCAAACGCTTTTTTTTTTTTTTTAAATTGATTTACATTCTTATCTATCTGGGCAAGAATTTCCTGGAAAACGCAGTCAAGTCATGTTGACCCAAGTGTTCTCGGTTCTCAATCCCAATAGTTGAGTGGTTTAGATGCAGATGATGTTAATTCTCATAAAGTAGTTTAGTTGGCAATAAGCTGAATAAATAAGGTAAATTTAGATTATGGAGAATCTTGGAGGACAAACTGAGAAATTTGTTGTGTGAGTGTTAAATTTAGTTTAAGAATATCAGCTGATCGTCATGATTTTGCTACTAAGAAGCTACGTGACAATACTGGGCCCGTGTTCAGTTTTCTCTCAGGCTTACTTGTCTCCAAAATACTGAGACACTTGCTCTGCTTTGACACCTGTAGCAGCAATCAACTCCATTTGGGTTCGTTTCTTCCCCCTGAAGCTTACGGACACCTCACCCAGAGTCTCTGACTCTTACTGACACTTCCAGCAACATGCTCCAGGCTGTGGGATTTGACTCCCCAGGAGATGCCAAAGAGGCCGGGTAGCACAACCTGGGGGTTGTGGGCCAGTGAGTTAACTTCCCATCAGGTAAGCTCTCAAGAGTGATAGAAGAACTTCTTGTTCTTGGGTCTAGCAGGTAAATTCTTTCTTCTTTCTCTCTCTGACAGACTATGTTGAGGCATGGAACAAATTTCTGGAGCTGTCTTGCTAGACTGGTATCTGCAGAGAAACCAGCTTTGTCTCTTTGAGCTTGGGAATGAATCCGTGGTCAGGAGAACAATACATCGTTGACATTTGCTTTCCACCCTTCCCTCCCTTACCTCTCTTTCCCTTACTCTAAGCAACCGGGTTTTCCCTCCTGAGAAAGCATTACTATTTAAGCCTTGACTTCGGCCCCGTTTTCTAGGAAACCCAGGCTAATCCAGTGACCTGAAACTATTACATCTCCCTGCTCTTCAATTTTAATAACTGTAAAATGAGGAGATTGAACCAAATTATTTCTATGATCCTTTTAAGTTCTGGTATGCCATTATTATAATTTAATCACTAAAATTTTTGAGCAAGGAAGTATGGTAGAAAGCTGACCTTGGTAGCACAGTCAGGATTTTTGGAAGTATAAGGAAAATAAGCTAAAGCAAACTAGAAAGAACAGATATTTGTAAAAAGTGCTAGCCTCGTCTGATAACTACTAAAGAGGGGATGACTCAATCGTGTTCTCATAAATGATGCTGAAATTGCACCTTTGTAAACATAAATGTGAGAAAGAAAGATTAAGCAAACACTCCTATAAAACGCATGACTGTTGCTGACAGAGTCATCGAAACAAGGAGAGCTTCGTAAATCCACGAATTCATGCCCCGGACCGGGACATTCCATCTACTTCATTGTGGAAGACCAGGATGCATAGCCACTTCTAAACAGAAAATACATATTTTTTTATGCAGCGTGAGTTCAGATTTGGGTAAGGAGGGAGATGTCCAGGGAGGTCTTGTAACACAGACACTCCCAGGGGCGGTCACACAACACAACACAATGTGGGTTTTTCCCTGACAGATCCAGTCTATCTGAGGGGCTGCCCTCACTCTGTGCCTGGTGACAGAATCCAGATGCTCAGAGGTGGAGATGGGCTTTAATATCACCTAGTTGAGCTCCTTGACTGGCAGGAAAAAGAAGCCCAGAGAACTGAAATAATTTTCCCAAGGTTATATACAACTGGACAGTGAAGGACCACGTGCTAATACACCATGCTGGGGGATTTTTTTTTTCCTACTTCCTGCAATAACAAATGCTTCTTTGTCATCTGATATACTTACATTCTATCGATAATATTAATTATGAGTAGTATACTTTTCTTGTGCACCTGTCATCTGGAATTTTAGGAGTAAACAAATCTTTAATGCCAAAGAGAGATGACAAAACAAAACCCACCATCTAGTTTGTGTCTAACGTAATGAACCAGAATAGAGTAAGTCCTCACTGCTTCTCAATTTGGGAAATGTCCTCAAGCCTAAGACCTGCTTCTCCTCTGCTTCTCAAGTTGGATAAGAACTGCACTGTGCACCACCCATTCAGTGAAACGGATCAGCAGTAACTACCCTCCCTGAAGTCTAATTAGAAGGAACCAGATTCATCCCTGGTTGGCTTGGTGTATTAGTATTCTATCTTGATGCATTATGAGGTATATATGTTGCATCTAACAAGTCCCACTTTTTAGGTGAGTAAATAGCAGTAGTGTTGTTGTAATAGATTACATAATACTACTAGAAGGCCTGAATCCATAATGTTCTGATTTTTATCTCAGTGCTGGATGACTCGTGAAGTATTGGACTACTTCAGGTCTATTCTCCATTAAATAAATGATCAATCCATTCAATTCCGCCATTCACTCAATGATAACTTCTCTATCTTGTAGAAGCCACAGCACAATGAGGATTCAAAGGAAAAAAGGCATAAGCATGCAGCAATTTAGTGTAAAACAAATAGCAAAAAAAAAATACTTTCGGAGGTTGTTGTGTATAAAGTAAATATTATATGACAGGTACAGATAAATATATAACTACCATGCAGAGTTCATAGGAGGAGGATATATTTTTTGGCTGATGAAATGAAGCAAAAACTTCATGAGAGAAACTACATTAAACCTAGCCTTTGAAAAATGGGTATGATTTGATGGGTTGGGCAGAGGGCATTAGGGTCAATGATAAACACACATATTATATATGTGGAACTCACCAAAAATACATGAGGGTTTAAAAATCCATGATTAGAGAATAGGGAATTGTTGAATTGTTTTAAGTTCACAGTTTGACAGACAAACAAATTAAGGAATTAAGGTCTGAAAGGCAAGTTGGGGCCAATTTGAAGAGTATTCATTACCAATGAAAGGAATTTAAACTTTATTCTGTAAGCAATGTAAATTCATTGCAGATTTTTGAGCAGGAAATTAACATAATTAGAACTTTAAAGAGGAAACTTAATCTAGCAGGAGTATAGATTTTTAAAAAATAGAGGAAACTGTAACTATAAAGAGTAGACTAGTAAAGAGGCTGCTTCAGCATTCCAGGATGGAAGTAAAATTTGCCAAAATGAAGGTGCTCACTGATGGCCGGATATTACAAAGCCCAGGGTGAGAGAGGAGATTGAACGTAAATGCTGAGAGAAAATAGAGCCTGAGGGGGGTCAAGAAAGATAGACTGAAAACAAGGCACCTAATATTGTGACCAAGAGATTCTTAATAGTCACCAAGAGTAAATGATCAAAAGTAGGCAGTGAGAATGCATATGCAGTGGGGGTAAATATTCTTTCCAGAAATTTCTTTGTGGGTAGCAGTGATGTCAATTGGTGCAATCCTCTGGGAGAAAATTTGGCCATATCTTCAAAAGCCTTATATAAGACATGGGTTTTTATCCAGTGATTTAATTTTTAGGATGCTGGAAAAGATTTGTAAGCCAAGGCAACCAGTATAGGAAAAAAACTGAAAATAGTCAAAATGTGTACTAGTGAGAAATTAGTTAATTTATGATACATCCATAAAATGGAACACTATATGGCCATCAAAGGTGTGTCTTTTAGCAAGAGTTGGCAACTTTTCTGCAAAGGTCCAAATAGTTTTATGGTACAGACAGTCTCCGTCACAACTACTCAACTCTGCCATTATAGCCACAGACAATATGTAAACCAATGAGCATGACTGTGTTCCAATAAAACTTTATTTACAAAAACAGGTGGCAGGCTGGGTTTGGTGTATAGGTCCTAGTGTGCCTAC